>NC_056745.1:1533377043-1533499543 GCF_019279795.1 Protopterus annectens | reverse complement strand
GCACAGATAAGCTGCATACCAGTGCGCAAATCCATTTAGCTATGCTAATTCTTGCTTAGAATTTACATTTAAGCAATGCTTATACCAGCTAAGCATAGCTGAGCACAAGTTAGCATTGTTCATCTTTTCTTTTACAGACTATCAGCATTGTGGGGTTGATTCCTCATAAATGACATATTATGATATGTATGTTTACCTTCCATAACATCCCCTATATGCTTTCATTACATTATATTCTTTTGTGGCTATACTTTATAGAACATTTGTGTTTATATGGGAGTTTCACATCTGTACTACACTGACACCTCACATTTGGATCTGTTACACTACACTGGTTTACAGATCTATATTATTCGCTACCTATTGATAACAATGTATACTTTTAGTGATGTTTTCAGAAATAAAAAATAATGGATTGCATTGGGGCTTGATGCATAAATAACTGTATACAAAGTGTAAGCATTACCCACTACACTATTTAACTTTAGCCTGCTTTGCCTATATATTTCTATTTAGCTCATAGTTATGTGTAAGCTAGGCTGAGCATAGCTGCGCATCATGCAAAGCCAGTCAGCTATGCTTAAACTTTATTGGAGACTGAAAAAAAATAAATGTGTAACATTACTCTTATAAACTGAGAAAGCTCCTAGTATGTATCAATTTGTGTTAGAGGACATTTTATGAGTGTAAGGCCAAGAATATTAGGGAATAATCTGGACACTCTGAGAAAATCTGGACAGTTAAGTACTATGTTGTAGTAGGCTGCGCTTATATGTACCATGGAACTGTTAGGTGCTGTGGAATTGCCGTATGGCAATTCTAGCATGCAGGGGGATTGTGTACTGTGTAAGCACTGCTCAGACATGCCGCCTGCACTCATTCTTGTTTCATGGTCATCTAGAGTAGTCAGTCCTAGATGGCCACAAAATGCTCCATACAAGAATAACACTATTCTTGCACGGAGCTTGATGAATCTTGGGGAACATCTTCATATGCACTCTATTATATTAAAGTGACGTAGGTAGTATGGAAAGTGAATAATGTACAATAAAGTATGAAATACTGTACTAAACATACCCAACAAGAATTAATTGTAATAAAACATTAAAAAAGCCAGAAAAATGCACCAAAACAGACACATGAATTTAAAAAAAATAAGCTAGCCACTTTATTAACAAAAGTGAAATCACCAATACGTGTTTTTATTAATAGACATTTTAGTCTATTAACGAAATGAATGAAAATCAATTAAATAACTCACAAACCATGTGACTAAAAAAAAACATTGTGATACAAAAGAGCACTGAATCAGAGGGCTGGATTACAATAGATTTGCTTTTGGTGTAATTGACTTATTCTGGTGTAAGGCGTATCTATAAAACAACATTATGCCAGGGTAAGTTACAAACACTAAGAGCAAGTCTTTTAGAATCAGGTCCACCATCTTTCCTCTTTTTTCATTCACACCACTTTAACATTAATATGATCAATACCAAAAACACTGAGGTATTCAAAACCACCTGTCAGTGCTACTCCATAGAATCATACCGCTCAGTTCTTAGCACAACAAATCTGGAGAAAGGCTAACATAATGAGAGTCAAAGCCCCAAAAACAGAGACAGATTTTAATTATTCCTCTTATAAACTTAGAAAGGTGCTAAACTAGCAGGTTTTGGATTAGCATGCATTTTCTGAAGGATCTGAAGTTTAAAACTCAAATATCTGTCATTAGTTAATAACTACAGTCTTCAATGACTTGCCAAAACACCTCACATTTTATGAGGAATGGACCAAAAATATGAGGCAAACATCTGAATGTTCTGTGAAAATCTGGTCAGCTGAAAAATATGTCAAGAATTATGTTATCCTTGATGTCAGAAGAACTCATATCAGGATTAATGTAGTCTAACACTCAACATCTTCTTTCTGCTGTTCCCATTAGGGGTCGCCACAGCGGATCATCTGTTTCCATTTCTTTCTGTCCTCTGCATCTTGCTCTGTCACACCAACCGCATGCATGTCCTCTCTCACTACATCCATAAACCTCATCGTAGGCCTTCTTCTTTTCCTGTTACCAGGCAGCTTCATTCTTAGCATCTTTTTCCCAATATACTCAGCATCTCTCCTCAGCACATGTCTAAACCAACATAATCTTGCCTCTCTGGCTTTGTCTCCAAACCTTCCAACCTGGGCTGACCCTCTAATATACTTATTCCTAATCCTGTCCACCCTCATCACACCCAGTGCAAATCTTAACATCTTTAACTCTGCCACATCCAGCTCTAACTCCTGCCTTTTTATCAATGCCACTGTCTCCAACCCATATAACATAGCTGGTCTCACTACCTCTTGTAGACCTTCCCTTTCACTCTTACTGGTACTCGTCTGTCACAAATCAGTCCTGATAATCTTCTCCACCCACTCCATCCTGCCTGTACTCACTTCTTCACCTCTCTTCCACTCTCACCATTACTCTGAACTATTGATCCCAAGTATTTAAACTCATCCACCTTCACCACCTTTACTCCTTGCATCCTCAACATTCCTCTATCCTCCCTCTCATTCATGCACATATATTCTGTCTTAGTCATGCTGACCTTCATTCCTCTTCTCCCTAGGGCATATCTCCATCTCTCCAGGGTCTCCTCCACCTGTTCCCTACTTTCACTACTGATCACAATGTCATCTGCAAACATCATAGTCCAAGGGGACACCTGTCTGATCTCATCTATCAACCTTTCCATCACCATTGCAAATAAGAAAGGGCTTAGAGCTGATACTTGATGCAATCCCACCTCCATCTTAAACGCATCTGTCACTCCCATCACAGACCTCACTGCTGTCACACTACCCTTGCACATATGCTGTACCACTCTTACATACTTCTCTGACACTCCCGACTTCCTCATACAATACCACAACTCCTCTCTAGGCACCCTGTCATATGCTTTCTCTAAGTCTACAAAAACACAATGCAACTCCTTCTGACCTTCTCTGTACTTCTCCATCAACACTGTCAGAGCAAACATTGCATCTCTAGTGCTCTTTCCCAGCAGGAAACCATACTGATGATCACTAATCATCACGTACCTTCTTAACCTAGCTTCCACTACTCTTTCCCATAACTTCATGCTGTGACTGATCAATTTAATCCCTCTGTAGTTACTACAGCTCTGCACATCACCCTTATTCTTAAAAAATTGGTACAAAAGCACTTTTTCTCCATTCCTCAGGCATCCTAGATTTCATTAAACAATCTGGTTAGAAACTCCACTGCCATTTCACCTAAACATCGCCATGCTTCCACGGGTATGTCTTCTGGACCAACAGCCTTTCCATTCTTCATCCTCTTCATATCTATCCTTACTTCTTCCTTGCTAATCCATTGCACTTCATGATTCAGTATCCCCACATCATCCAACCTTCTCTCCCTCACATTCTCTTCATTCATCAACCCCTCAAAGTACTCTTTCCATCTGCTCAACACACTCTCCTCACTTTTGAGTATGTTTCCCTCATTATCCTTTATCACCTTTACCTGCTGCACATCTTTTCTAGCGTGGTCCCTCTGTCTAGCCAATTGGTACAGGTCCTTTTCTCCCTCCTCAGTGTCCAACCTTTCATACAACTTTTCATATGCCTTATCCTTAGCCTTCACCACCTCTCTGTTTGCCATGCACATCATCTCCTTAGATTCCTGTCTACTTTCTTCATCTCTCTGACAATCCCACTTCTTCTTTGCCAACCTCTTTCTCTGTATACTCTCCTCTACTTCCTCATTCCACCACCATGTCTCCTTGTCGTTCTTCCTCTGTCCAGATGTCATACCAAGCACCTTTCTAGCCGTTTCCCTTACTAGCTCTGCTGTAGTTACCCAGCTATTTGGTAACTCTTCACTGCCACCCAGTGCCTGTCTTCACTCTTCCCTGAACTCCACCTCACAATTAAGCTTTTTCAATTGCCACCATTTGATCTTTGGTGCTGCCCTTACACTCCTCTTCCTCTTCTTGATCACCAACGTCTTCCTACAAATCACCATTGTATGCTGCCTAACTACACTTTCTCTGGTCACCACTTTACAGTCTCCAATCTCCTTCAATCTGGCCCTGCTACATAAGATATAATCCACCTGTGTGCATCTTCCTCCACTCTTGTATGTCAAGCTATGCTCCTCTCTCTTGTTAAAATACGTATTTACCATAGCCATGTCCATACTTTTCACAAAATCCACTACCATCTGACCTTCTGCATTCCTTTGCTTAACACCATACCTACCTTTCACTTCCTCATCCCCTCTGTTCCCTTCACCAACATGCCCATTGAAATCTGCTCCAATCACCACTATCACCCTTGGGTACAGTCATCACCACTTCATCCAACTCACTCCAAAATTTTTCTTTCTCATCCATCGCACACCCAACATGTGGAGCATATGCACTAACAACATTCATCATTACACCATCAATTTCCAGCTTCATAAACATCACTGTATCCGACACTCTTTTCACCTCCAAAACACTCTCAGCATACTGTTCCTTCAGTATAACTCCTATGCCATTTCTCCTCCCATCCACATCATGATAAAACAATTTAACCCACCTCCGATACACCTAGCCTTACTCTCCTTCCATCTGGTCTCTTACACACACAATATACCAACCTTCCTTCTGCCCATCCTATCAGCTAGCTCTCTCCCTATACCAGTCATACTGCCAACATTCAAAGTTCCGGCCCTCACTACCACAGTCCTAGCCTTTCTCCTCTTTTCCTGCCTTTGGCCATGCCTTCCCTGTCATCTTCTCCTTTGGCCAACAGTAGCCCAATTTCTGCCAGCACCCTGTTAGCTAACAGTACTGGTGGTGGTCATTGTTAACTCGTGGCTCGACTGATCCAGTATGTAAATATTTACTGCTGTCCGCATAAATGATTTGGCGAAGTTTTACACCGGATGCCCTTCCTGACGCACCTCTCCCCATTTATCCGGGCTTGGTACCGGCACAAAGAAATGCACTGGCTTGTGCATCCCCACTGTCTGGGTTATTAATGTAGTCTAACACTAAGAAAACTAAAGTTTATAAAATTGAAACAAACAACAATAAGACAATAGATAAAATAAACAATAAAACAAGCAATACAATGCTTATGCAGTGCATTTTTTAACATTGATGGCATAGTTGTGCTCACCGACATGCTTAAAAACTCATTTTTGTACTTCCAGCACAAAATGCATCCCAAGTCAAACAACAAGCAACATAAACAATTACATTTATGATTAAAAAACAACTTCATATGCCCTTGTGTGTTAGCACAGCAAATAATGATTAAAATAAACAACTTCATATGCCCTTATGTGTTAGCACAGCAAATAATGATTAAAATAAACAAATAATGGTGCATTAGAAATTAACCTTCCTTATCTACAAGAATTACAAGAAATATCCCTCTTACTTGCTGTTTGGGGTTCCTAATATTTTTATTCTACCCCCTAAAGTATGTCTTTAACATGAAATTTTTCTTGTTAATGAACTGAGGTGCATCAGACAAAATATTTTTAATCAGTGAGCTGGCAGTTAAAACCTTCCAGATATTACAATTACAAATGACATCACTAATAGCCGGTATGTCTTAACTATTAACAAGAACATCCCTAAATTCTTAATACAATTATTATTATTATTATTATTATTATTATTATTATTATTATTATTATTATTATTATTATATTAATTTTGTTTCTTCTATATCATGTGAATCTTTCATGGCCAGGCATGCATATGTATCAACTCCTAATTCAACAGCTTCTGAAGCATATTTACCAGTAACCTTGCCTGACTAACCTAATTCCAAAAACTTATCTTTTAAAGTATCGATTTCTTCAAACAAATCTTCAACATTTGCCACCAGCCTACTTGTATGAACCAACTGCTCTCTAACCACATTCCTTCTCATTGAAAAAAAAATTATAATGGAGGTATACTGTTAAAATTATAAATAGAAATTACTAGCTATAAGGAGTTTTGGATCTGCTGTATAATCTAAACAGTTTTTGTCATTATAACATTTATTTATATTAGTTAACCACAAGGGTGGTTTACTTTTAAATTTCACATTATTCTGATACTGTTAATTTTATGCACTTGTCTAAGTGGGTATAGAGCTTCTATGTGAATCTAGACACTGACTGCTGTGTCAGTATCTGTGCTGATGTTGTCACTGGTGAATTTTTTAATTTTGTCATAGAATTGAGCTTTAATGTCCATAAATTCAGAGATGCTGGCTTTAAGGAGTTTGAAGATTTTGTAGTCAGGTATTCCTACTTTTCTGGGGAAGGAGAGACCATGGGAAAGGTAAATGCAGATATTATACTTAGCTCTAGAATGTTATGTCCTCTGGTGTGTTTATTTGCTATCTGTTATGGGGAATTTTGTCTTATGTATGGTGGTTTGGAGTTTTATGAGCTCTGTTTGTGGGTCTATGGGAATCTGTCGGGAGGAGATATGCTCCTTTGACAAATCTGGCAATATCACTATAGTTAAAATCTGACCTGAAGGCATGGAAGATGCAAAATCCAGGTACAGTGGGAGGGAGTGCTTTATTTACGTTTAAACCAAGTCTTAAAAATTACACTAAAATGGATATTTTTCAGGTGCAGGAAATCCTCAGAATCAATAATTTGTTAAAACTTTTGGAATTGAGAAGAGACAGCTTAATGTGGTGTATAGTGAGGATTGTTGAATTTTTATGTTGGAATGTCCCTTAAATGGAGAAAATGCACTATGGCGACAACAAGGCTTTAGCACTGAAACCTGTAGAAGATAGGTTGGTAGGCTGCATCATGGTAATTCAGAAGTCTTTCAAAGAAAGGCAAAGGCCATCCTTTGTGAAGCAAGTAGATCTATTGATTATCTCATCTCATCCTGATACACAGTTGATCCCTCTAGTATGATAAGCCAATTGTTTTTTTTGTTTGTTTTTTTTTGCTTTTGTTTTTTTTTTATCTAGACATCATTCCATGCACTACAGTCTTATCTGCATTTGTTACGTGTCTAGAAGGGGTTTTCACACGTCTCTCTCTCTCTCTCTCTCTGCATGTTTGCAGTTGACACAGAGAATTAAGGAGCCATTGATGAGCTGTTTCGTGTGGCCCAATTGTCTAGGGTTTGACTCCCTCAGTCTCCATTGACTGTGTGATTCTGAGCAAATCAATTATACACACAATGCTCCTGGGATGAGTCTGAGAAAGAATCATGGAGATCAGAGCTCTACCATAGTTATCAAACAGAAATAAAATAAATTGTCACAAGGTCAAGGTTTTATGTCCCAGGTCATTCGCACTCACATGGTCCATCATGTCATGGTCATGGTCCTAGCTGCCTTAGGAAATGATAATGTAGGGACCTTTGTAACACCAGAGATCTGGGCACCTGAAATGCATCTGACTGTAACCCTATCCTTGTCCAGCCTTGTGAGTAGGAAGTCTGTATGCTTGACAAATGGGCACAAATCAATAAGACATTTTTGATAGCAGTGTGTTTAGGAGTACAAGACTGGAAATAATTTGATTCTTGGTGACTTAATTTTGTCAGTGGGAATGGAGAAGAAGAGTTGCACAATTTCTGCTGAAACCCATTATTCCCAGTTTTAGAATGCTTTTGCAGAACATTTTTAACAACCTTAGCATAATATAATTTTGCTGAGAATGTGATGCTGGTAGGGGTGAGAGAAAGTGCGAGATAGAGAGAGAGAGCGAGCGATAGTAAACAAGGATCACTGTGCATGTTATTTGGAGAGAGGGATGCCTTCAAATTAGTTCAATATTTGCACATCTTACTGAGTTATTGGTCTTAAGTAATGATTTACTATCATTGCGCATAAGGAAGTTGTAACACTGCTTGAGGCACCAAGTGGTAAACGTCTGGTGACAGAAGGAAAATGCTGGCCGACTACTATAATGTCCAATGTTTCAATTATTAGATGGAGAAGTGCAAATGTATGATATATATAATCAATTAGCAATTTTAATTTATACTTTGGAGAAGGGCACAGGTTAAACTATTTATAGGGACTAAATAAACTAATTCTACTTTGAGGAATATTGCACATGCTAAATTATTTGAAGGAGTAGACAGTTTGTTTGGGGGAAGGACAGCTGAATTTGTATTTGTATTTAGTAATTGAAGGAAGAAAGCAAACTGGGGATTGACAGATGGAGCATAAAATATGGATCAGGAAAATATAAGCAACAACCCAGGTTCCAACAATATTCCATGCAAATGACCGATGCTTATTGGTGGAAAGGGTAGTGACATAGTGTGAAAAACAGGGAGAAATGGATATTATTATGATATTATTATGATCTGTACTGGAGAAGTAACTCAAGGCATTAAATACTGGCACATTGATCAGTCTGGAAGAAACCCACTCATGAATGTGGAAGACAAACTCAATTTTTCTGTTTAATGCATGCTGGGCAGCTCTTTGCAGGAATTTCAAATTTAAAGAAAGTGACAAGGGTGTGAAAAAAATCAGCTAAGAGCAATTACACTTCTAAAGTGGATCCAGCTAATCAAACCTCTTCAACTAGCCTGGATCTCTTTTCTCTCATAAGGAAAAAAACAGGATTTCATTCTAACAGCTAGCGGATTTAGGCAGCAAGTCTGCAATAAAGCTATTTATGAGAATTTGTCAAAATACTAGCTCAATAAAGCATAAAACTCTAACAGTACTGGTAAAAAAGTCTGAGTAATGTGTGTGTGTGTGTGTGTGTGTGTGTGTGTGTGTGTGTGTGTGTGTGTGTGTGTGTATATAAACATCTATGTCTCTCTCTCTCACTACATATATATATATATATATATATATATATATATATATATATATATATATATATATATAGCTATATATTTACATGTATATGGGTTGCCGAGAAGTTGTTGAACAGCAGCTTATCGAACCTGGAAAACCAACTGATCAAACGTGCCACAGTTCTGTCCAAGTTCACGGTACAGTGGGGTCACATTGTAGTATAATCTCAAAATAGCTTTATATAATTAGTAGAGGGTGTGCAGTGCTGCAGGGTGTGCAGGGGTAGCTTCCCTCTTGCAAAAAAGGTTTGATTTACATTTTTCTTTCAATCGGCTGCTGATCAACAGGCTATGCTCAATCAGTTGCCATTTGATGGGTTTAAGTTTCAACAGATTTTCAGACGTGTATACGTGTGTGCTACACACACACACACACACTCACACACACACATACATGCAGACATACATACATCCTTAAGGGATGGCTTTTTATTCTGACAAAGAATACATAGTTTATCTCTTTGCCACCTTGGAGGTTATGGAATTATTACCATCATAATAAAAATGCTGGAAAATCATTGCCAGTATGACTTTATTTATTTTATTGGTGCTGGAGGTGTTTTATAATACTTTCAGAGGTTTTCCATGCACAGCAACAGTAGGAATTCTGTGATTCATCTTTACTTGGACATGGTTCCATCCCATTCCAGGTAGGTAGCCTGCCATGATCATATGTCCTAGCCTGAGCCACATCATGGTCAAATGCTGCCCTAGGCATGGTAATGTACCAGACCCCGGCACCATTCCAGTGACTTATTGTTTGGCTGTCATCTGTTACCATAAACACTGTTCAAGGCTGTCAGTGTGATACTGTTTTCTTCATTGTTTTTACAAGAATACAGAGATTTGGATTTAATTTAAAACTTTTATTTCAAATGTTATAGAACAAACAGAAATGATGATTTGCTAAACAAATCAATATCACATTGAAAACAGACTCAGCATGGTCAACAGTGAACTTATCTTGCCTAGAAATTCACATTCACATTCACTGAAAAGGCATTTGACCAGTGGCAGATTAAGTGCGCCCTTGGCTCCAGGCTGCTTTCAAACCGTGGTTCCCCCCTCACACATCTTTAGGACTATGCATGAATGCTCATGATCTTTGACCCACCTTTCTGATGGCTTTAAATTATATTTCTTCTTTAATACAGCAACATTTGTTACAGTGTGTTTTGAATATTTTTTTCCAGTAAGTATTGAAACAAAATATACAAACTGATAAGAAATGTACCCATTTCAGAACATTTCAACCATAAACGGCCACTCACAACTTCTGTCATTATAATACATCAACATCCTTACTCAACAATTACAGCTACTTTATTAACTGTTTACACATGTCCGATTGTAATTAAAATGATGACAATGAAGCATTGCAACTTGCTTTATACAAATGCACATTATTCCTGCAAAGATATACTAATGACTTTTTAAATTTATCACTTCAGTGCATCCGGTCAATTTTATCCATGGAAATCCCCAAGCCCAGCAATTATTGTTATATCACTGATTACAGCCATCTCATATGACTCTGTCATAAAAATAATAATGGCTATATTTAAAAAAAATAATTGTTTATTACAAACACACAGCCAAAGTAGTAATAGTTAAATACTAGGCAATCAGACTGCTGACTTTCACACACCTATCCAATAACTAGTGACCAAAGGTGAGAATCAAACCTTGTACCTGTAAAATATATACCTTAATCATTATGCTAACCTCCAACTTAATTCATACAAACACCCCCCCACACACACACAGCAAAGTCAGATTAAATAGAGCCCCCATCTTTCCTCACCTGCTGTTACACAAACTTTGACAGTTTGCATTTCTTATTGTAATAAGGAGATACATTGCATGTCCCTTGTTGCTAGCTCCTAAATGCTTTGTCCCTTGCATGGGTCCCTTACATTATCTATGGTATGATCCAAGTTGTTCTTGACAGGGATAATTTATAATTATTAACCATGGGATGGAGAAAGTCAGTCTCTAAAGGAATGGGTATAGATTGATTTGAGCACAAAAAAAGTAAATTGTCTAGGCTTAAAATATTCCGCAAGGGCAGCTAGTATCATACTTACCTATGAATTGATATGTGCTAGGTCAATATGCACAATTACTGCAGAAGTAAAAGTCATCTAAAACTTTTATTTTAAATTTTTCAGAAAAAAAGTACAAACAGACATTGTCTAAATAAAACAGTACCCTCTCATGTTGAAAACAGATTAGTATGAGAAACAGTAAACCTCTTCCTTTAAAATTCATATTTAGTAAAAATGCAGCTGGTGACCCATTAAAATACAAAAAAATGCTGAGATTCATACTCAAACTGCATATACTGAAGTAATAATTACCATCTATGTGAAGGGTGAAGAAATTCAAAAGGCAAATCTGTAATGTGTTTGCTTACAGTTTCAGACAATCCTCACTGGACACAACTATCCCCTTTCAGGAGTGGCCCAGAATTACTGTCTGGTGTAATAACTTGGCACAGTCACATTCAATACAAATGAAAGCTGAGGGAATCAAATCATGTACTACAGGAACAGCTCTTTAATAATTCATACCCATACTCATTTTCACTAAGTGCTAGACATACTGTTGTAGCCTAAACACAGTGCATTTCACACCTGTGTGCCTGCAAATATAAGCAAAATAATAAATACATTGTCAACACTTGGCAAAATCAGAAAACTATGGACCACATCCAATGCTCATGGCTTATAAGATGATGTCATTTACTGTGGCCACTTTTTTTCCTTTACACCATAAGTGCTCTGGTTCAAAGATAGATACTATGCTTGCAATCAAGGAGACCATTGAAGAACTAAGCCCAGGCTTCCAGTTGCATTATCTGGTTAAGTGCTTTGCTGAAGGACAGGGCATAAACATGAAGCAAAATCAGAGATGTTCGGCAAAACTGGAGATAAATAAGAGCAGATTACTCTTTAACAGAACAATAGTAATATACACAGGTGTGTGTTTGTGTGTGTGTGTGTGTGTGTGTGTGTGTGTGTGTGTGTGTGTGTGTGTGTGTGTGTGTGTGTGTGTGTGTGTGTGTGTATGTGTGTGTGTGTGTGTGTGTGCGTGTGTGTGTGTGTGTATTATATAATATATAAGGGATGATGATAAGGGCATATCAATCAACTGTCCAGATTTTTTCAGAATGTCCAGATTTTTGCCAAACATTTTTAGCCTGTTCCTCATAACATTTGTGGTTTCCTAGATAATCACTGAGGGATGAAGTCACTAAATAATAATAGACATTTGAGTTTCAAACTTCATATCCTTCAGAAAATGTATGCTAATGCAAAACCTATTGTTCTAACAACTTATCAACTTTATTTATTTTTACACACCTTGTCTCATCGCACATTTACAGGTGCCAGGGATACATTAGGTATGAATAGACATGCCAGCTTCCCAGTTCCCATTTGTAAAGATTCCCCTTTCATTAAAAGAATAATCTACAATAACTTGGATGTATTAACTTCTAGCCAAGAGGTATCTGACAAACCAGTTCCCTTTCCTTTATTTGCTTATAAAAAAACAAAGTCTTTAAAATTATCTTTTGAGAACAGAGATGCTCAGTTTTTATTATGCTCATCTAACAATACACAAAGACCAGGTATGTTTTCATGTAAAACATGTGTTGTGTGTACTTTCATTTACAAAGGTGATTTGTATAAGTTTAAACAGAATCATTTTAAGGTTTCATTCACTCAATACTATGACTGCAAAACAGTTTATATTGTCTAATCTGCAGTCTGTTCAACATGTTCATCTTTTTATATAGGCAAAATGATTTGAAAATTGTCTACTAGAATAAAAAACCACTGTGCAGCTATAAGAAATATGGACAGCAGAAATGCATTAGTGAAGCACAGTACATCCTGTGTGAATTTTGTGAGCTTTAAATTCATTGTTTTGGAGAAAGTTCCACAATTTGTGGGGACAGCAGTACTTTGCTTGAAGTGAAAGAATTACTTTTGCAGTTAAAATTAAATGCAGACAGTCCCCCAGGTCTAAATGAGAATATTAATATTAAGTGTGCATTGAAGTGGAGAAGATGATTTGTTTCTACTGAATAACATGTTTAGTGTCAATTTTCTAACTAGCCTATAGAGTTTAGTTTCACTGGGTTTAGGTCTACATTTATGCATTTTATTATTAATGAGACTCTTTCTCATTGGTTCTTAGTTCAATTAGAAGAGCCTCTTTTATAGGAGTTATATATACTGTGTGATGTATTGTATTTCACCGTCTGATTAAATCCAGTTATTAAACGGATGAAAGCACTTAACACAGGCTCTAATGTGTATTATTCCACATATTATTTAGTTTGTTTTAATTCTGGTGAAGTGTCTTGATATATAGCTATATATATATCACATTGGTACATAGACTCTCCCCATATATCTACATAACTAACACACACACACACACACACATATATATATATATATATATATATATATATATATATATATATATATATATATATATATATATCACACACACACAGAGCTACATTTATATACATATACAACAGGCTCAACCTGTGGTGCATGCGATAAGTACTGTGATCTTTAATGAATAAGACTAGATAGGTAAGGGTTCTAATCTCACTCCAGGCTACTTGGTGTATGTGTATGGCAAGATGGCATAAATATGATCATCTTGGTAAATTAGAAATAAGTAGAGTTTTGCAGTATTTTATTTGTAACATGTGATGTGGCCCCCCCAAAGGACTGACCACAACAAGGCCTGCTGATGTCATCAAGCATAATATGTCCTGAACTAATAGTACTAGCAGACTTGAGGTGTGTTACGGGCATCACGTACTGCAATCTGTAGTGTGAACCATTACGTAGGTAAGTGTTGTCATCTACATACAGCCAGCTTGCAGTATGTGTGTGCCTTGGCATGTCCTGTACACAGAGATTGGAAGTGTTGCTAGCCTCTATGTAGCCAGCCATGTTTGTGTGAGAGCCTGTTAGAGCTTTTTACATCATGTTATGGAGCCATAGGACATTTGAACTTCACTGGCATAATGGCCATACAGCCCTCACAGTCATAGACATCTTTATACCCATAGCTACAGGATCACCACATATTGCCCCAGTCCATGAGGGTCACAGGCAAATACCCTGTGTTAAGATGACAGTCGCCCAACCAATCATACAGATGACATGTGCTGAGGTGTCACTGAGGTGCTCTGTGCGCCATTAGGTAGGGTTCTGTTTCAAGGGTGTATTTAAGTCTGCCATACAAATCTCTTTCACAGCCATGTAGTACTAACATCACATATAAGGTTAATGTCATTACAGTGAGTTATCCATCTACTATGCCTCCTACAGATATAGCATATGAAATTAGATGGGGTCACACATTGCCCAAAAGCAAGGTACAGATCACCTCTGACTAGACTATGTGCCACAGGCAACAATGACACTCATTACAGATGATCCCCATTGAGCACATACTGAAGACGTGAAGTGCCCATGTGAGGGACCATACTGTTGCGTGCAACTGCCAGTACTGCTTGGAAGGATGCATCACCAAATGGCCATTGCACTCAGGTATTGGCATGCTGAGGGAAGAGTACTTGGATGTTATGAGTATGCCACTTACAGGTGACTGTGGCCTCAGCTATGCCATATGATTCCAGCCATACCACTGTAGGGACATGGTGATCTGAGGCACATTAGGTGTAAACCTATGTGGCCAGGTCTGTGTGCCCAGTTTATTCACCCCTGAGTATGTACATCACATGTTGTGACTGATGACTGATGTGTTAATTACCAGGTACATAGGTGTAACTGATAGAAATGATACTACATATATATTTGCATGGAGTTTATGGCCATTAGTATGTCAAAAAGTGTGTGTCCACAATACCCTCTTGCAGGATAGTGACATACCACAGAGACTCTTTGAGTACTCACAATTTGCGGGCATCAGCCAATATTGTTAGCCACAGTCAGTAGTCATGTGAATTGTGGTTGAATGAATTCCAAGCAGTAGAGGACCCAGGACTGCACCCTGTTGAGCACTGCTGCTTACAGATCAGCTTTTGGAGGCAGATGTCCCTATGTTGTGTATGTGTGCCAGCAATGGGCCACTTAGTGACACCTACAATGATAGTATCATGGATGCCTAAGTGGGTGTTTTGTAAATGTTGCCTGAGCAGGGAATATAGTCAGATGGCTTGACTGCATCTAAGGGGCTGTATGCCCTGATATACCCTCACCCAGGTCCATTCTCATTGCCTTGGAAGTATCCACCACATGTAACAGTCATGGTCCCCCTGTCACACATCCAAACTGTGTACAGTCAACTGTGTGTAGAACACATATATGTGTGTTGATCAGCTCCATGCTACAGATATGAATATTCAAACAAAGAGGTGTATAGTTATGTTGGTGAATGGATACACAACCTCTGTGCAAGGGTATAACAGTTGCTGTTGTCCACTCAGCTGGTCTGCAACCAGTAGTGTCGGCATGATTGCAAGGGTTTCCCAATGGTGTCAGTAATCCTTGTCAGATCACATGTGAGATGCAACTTGGAATGTTAGTATGCAGAATGGATGCTGTGTATCTTCCAGTGAGAGGCCAGTTGTGAACTGCTGTGTAAATATGGACGTTATGGGGCAGGTTATAAGAATGTAATGTGTCACATGTGGAGGGACAAGTGAGTGTAGTTGAAGTAGACAGTGTGGGTGTACAGGTTAGGTATGAGTACAGACCCATCATATGTGGCATCATGATGTATGAGGTCACTGACCATCTTGGCCTGTCCTTTGAGGTCACACATGTAACTACACTGTGCATTGTGGTTCTGCTTTGTGTGGGTGGCTACTTTTCCCACTTACTGTGTCTACACGGCATCACGACAACACTGTGTGCTTCTTTTAGCTAAGGAAGTAGTACCTCCATGTTAGGAGGGGCACATGCTCCCCAATTATCACACAGCACTGTCCACCTGTTATTGTACAGTCTGATAATGACAGGTGTCTACCAGTCAGGTTGACTGAGCCATGATGAGCCTGTGTCACTCCTATTACATACAGCCAAGTTCATGCAGTTGTAATGCTGCTGACATAATGCAGGGGTGTAGAGCTTTGCATACTTCCCTGCCCCATATGAAGGGGAGGTGCAGTCACGCTATGTCAGCCATCTATCAGGAGGTGATAAATGGCTGTATTGACATATATGTATGTATTGTCTACAAGGGGGGTACGTGCCGGTACTGCTAAGGAGACTGATCTGTGGACAGATCCCACAAGGGAGGACCTCACACTGGGGGGGGGGGCTGTACTAGTCACCCATATTGGTAAACACATTATGCACTACATTGGTTCCCCATGTGGGGATGTCAAGGCACTACTTCAGGGCATTGTAGTTAAGGACCTGGACCATCCTTTGGGCAAGTGAGCAGTAGCATGACTAAGCAACAAGTGTATACATATTACACTTCCCTAACATGTTTGTCTGTGCTCTGTACAGACACCCTGCATGACTCTCTTCTTGCAACATGCTGGAAATAACTGCAATACTTACTTGTACAGCGGACAGTTAGCATGTAGTGCCAATCAGTGTTTCCAGATCTGAGTCATGTCAACTGAAATGTCATGATAGGAGTTAGCATGGATACATGCACTGACACTGTCATACACTTACTGAGAATAGACCAAACACTGTTACTTCTGCTCAAGGCCAGATGATGCCTACCGACTGTAACCCACAGAGGCCATTGACTGTTACACTATGAAATGGATGTCGGACATATGTCTCACTCCACCAACTATGGCTTGACAATGTGTATGACAATATTATGCCAGCAGGCCTTGCTGGAAACTGTGTATGTCATGTACAGAGTGTTATGTCAGCTGGTGGATAGGCAAGGGCCTGACAGTCATATTCTGGGAAGATAGCAGTGGGAGACCTATGTTGCAATGACACCAGTCACCAGTGGAGTTCACCATCCTACATTATTGGCAAACCCCATCTACCTATTTCCTCTCTGCAGACACAGCCACTGTCAGTGACCTCTGACTGAGTACATTGGCAGGTGATTGCATATGGGGAACTGTCACAGAATCCCACACAGTACCAATAGTTATCCAGGATGGTCTAAGACACAGTCAGTTGTACTCTGAGCTACTGACAAAAACTAACTGCCAATAACTGCACAATGCTATCTTGTGGGAAATCATTCACCCCTGCAAAATATTGTAGTGTCTACACACCGCACACAGTTGAGCCATTACACATGGAGTTATGGACACAGAGAGGAATGTAGCTTTTGACTCTCACTGATCAGTAAGATGTGGGGGTGTGGTCACTGTTGTACAACCTATACCAACAGGTTTGGAATATAAATCCCAGACTGTCACTGCTATAGTCAATGTGGCAGTCATCATAGCTATCATTGTGTGCAATGGTACCCTTCCTATGTCACTACACAGGCAAATCGTACAACTGTAGCAGCTACACAAGTTCCATGGTACACCAATACACAGTGTAGTTTAGAGCTAATGCTGAAATATTAGCTCTAAAAATACAACTAAATCAACTAAAAAGTGTCAACCTAATAGTTATCTATATACCCCCAGGGAATAATATCGAAACTTTGGAAGCCATCTTAAATTGGATAGATAACAACTATCCACAAGAAACAATAGTCCTGGGAGATGTCAACATTGACTGGAACCAATGCTCTGCACGGTCCAATCCTACTTCTTTAAATCTCCATGGTTTCTCTCAGATTATAACCACTACCACCAGACTAGGTAATAATAAACAAAAAGAAAGCATACTTGACTGGGTGCTCGTCAAGGAGCACACCCATAAATATACCCTGGGGACACTCCCCAATGATCTTAGTGATCATATGCTTACATACATTATGAAAGATAATACAAACAATGCTAGCATGCCAGTGTATAGAACGATCAGAAACAAAAAAAAATTTGACCCAATAAAATTTAACATGGAACTTAAATACTGCAACTGGTCAAGACTGAAATTCCTTCCCCTAGATGAGTCAGTCTCACATTTTAACGAAACATTCCTTACCATACTTGACTCTCACGCTCCCAAAAGGGTATCTAGAATCAAAACACACATAGCACCCTGGCTAGCCACAGAGACCAAAGCCAAAATAACCAATAGAGACAAAGCATGGACCAAGTGGCGTACCACCAAGTTACCACTAGACCGGGTCATCTTCCAACAAATAAGAAATGAAACTAAAAAGGCCACCGCTCTAGATAAGAAAAACTACTTTCACCACCTACAAAACAAAAATCAAAAGAACCCTCAAAAATTCTGGGCAGGATTGAACAAACTTCTCCAACCAGGAAAATCCACCACTCCTACCCCAGAAACTCTATCTGACAAGAACCAAGAAGAAGTAGCCAACAACTTTAATACCTTCTTCACCAAAACCATTCAGTCACTAGCTAACCAGCTACCTGCTCCCTCTACCACCCCAAAAAATAACACACCCAACTCTCCACTATCCTTTAACCTCCAACCCATATCCACCGCCTTCATTCGATCCCTATTGAAAAAACTAAAACCAACTACCCTTTCAGCTGATCTTCTACCAGCGGAATACCTGCAAATTGCTGCAGATGTCATAGCCTACCCCATTTCTATCTTAATTAACAGAACCATTACTGAGTCCACAATCCCAGCAATTTGGAAAATATCTTACGTCATACCTCTTCATAAAGGAGGAACATCCACTGAACTCTCCAACTATAGACCAATAGCCATATTATCACCCCTTGCCAAAATTATGGAAAAGTGTGTGCATAACCAACTCATGTCCTATCTCATCCAAAACAAGCTACTAACTGACTGTCAGCATGGATTTAGACCCCATCATAGCACGATTACTGCCCTCCTCTCTTTTACCGAGAAAATTAACCTTAACCAGAATAACAAAAATATTTCCTCGGCTCTCTTTCTAGATATGTCGAAAGCTTTCGACATGGTAAACCACCAGCTACTTCTCAAAACCTTAGAAACCTTACATCTAAACACCCAAGTCCTAAACTGGTTTCAGGCCTACCTCGAATGCAGACAACAGGCAGTAATGTGGCAGAACAAGCTCTCCTGCCTACTACCGAACAGTATAGGCGTACCTCAAGGGTCCATATTAGGACCTCTTCTCTTCTCAATATTCATAAACGACCTCCATTCAGTTATCCCCGAAGCCACCTGCATCCAATATGAAGATGATTCAACTCTCATCTGTTCTAATCCCATCCTTGATAACCTCCTAACAACTACCCAACACTGCTTTACCATAGTTGAAAATCGGCTAATTGACCATCAACTCATCTTAAACCCGAAAAAAACCCAACTACTTCTCTTCCACCCAACCAACCCAACACCCTTTACACAATTCACAATTCAATCCAATAACGGTTCCATTATCTCTCCTGTTGCCAACGCTAAACTATTAGGAGTAAACATTGACAATAAACTGCGATTTGGCACCCACATCAACCAAACTATTAAAATGGTAAACAAAAAACTAGGGTCTTTATATAGGTTAAAAACCTTCCTAACTCCAACCGCTAGACTAGCTACTGCCCGCTCAAACCTCCTATCCACCCTACTATACGCCTCCCCCATCCTTACGAACCTCAACAAATCGGACCTCAATCGTCTCTCCACTTGTTATAACCACATTGCTAGATTCATCACTGCCCTACCCTATAGAACACACCATTGTATTAACCTGAAAAAATTTGACTGGCTAGAACTCCCAAATCTTCTTCTGGAATACCAACTCATAGAAGCCTTTAAAATCCTGAAACATCCAGAGAACACCCCTGCACTAAAAAACATACTAACCCCTTACTCCAACCTAAGTTCTCTTTGCTCATCTAACAAACTCCTAATACAAACTAGCAAGTCCCATAACCTAGGCGGGGACACACTGTACTCCAATATTATTGGCAAGGTGTGGAATTATCTTCCCAATAAGCTAACGTCTTTACCATCACTAGCTCTATTCAAAAAAGAACTAAAAATCCACTATAAATCACACTGGCTTTGTCCTTGTACAAACCCAGACTAACATTCCCATGTGCAATTCCACATACAAGGGGGCAATTATTGTCTTATTCAACTAAGTCTGAATTATCCTGAATATAATGAACTGTAACCAACTGTAGCTTCTATTGTAATAATTTTCTCTCTCTTTAAACTATGTAAATTGTCTTTATGTCTTTGTAACAATATATCATTGTTAACCCTGATGGAGCTTTTCTCCCCGGGACTCTGCTGAAAATGGACATGTATCCAGTCGGACTATCCCAGTCGACAAATGTAAAATAAATAAAATAAAAATAAAAGTGTAATTAACATGTCCTATGAAATCCGTGACATGACCGTACATGTGTAGTCTGTCTCCTGAATGCTTTGGAGGGGGTGTGCATGGCTCCATGCATGGAGGTGTCAGATCCCACTGTGTACCTCCCGCATAACCATGACAGGACTAACACATGTCTTACCTGTTCTACACCCCTACAACATCACTGTGGTATAGATAGTACATGCTGGAGAAACAGGTATGTAATACAGACAGTATGCCATACAAGTAAAAGCCCCCTCCCCCCGCATGTGAAGCACACATCTGCTGTGAGACAGCATGAACAGGTTACAAAATGGGATGCAGAAACAACAATCATAACTGGTGTCAGGCAACTATCTGCACTGGACACAGGATATTTGTAGATAGGTCATCTCCGTCACCACAGCTTGTAGATGTGTGCATTTCCAATACCCTGGTGACACTTATCAAGAGTAGCAGACCTGTTCACAGATTAGGGATGCAGGAGTAAGATGAATGCTGCCATTGTCCTTGTTAGCCTGTTATACACACATGAATCTATGGAGCCATGCACTTATAGTGCTGTACCTTGCTGAAGACATATTTGTGCTGTGTTGACATGCCATCCTGTGCTGCTTTATTGCCACTGTGTATCCATAGGTTATCCCAACAGACTCCTGAAACAGAAAAATAAACAGGTCCATGACTCACCAGTCATTGTGCAACTATACAGCCAAATACCAGCATACAATATCTGTCATTAACCACTACAAGTGGCATGGCAAAACAACACTGCATTGCACAAGTACATGTAAACTAATGTAGTCACCCTGTGCATCAGACACATAGCTTCATTTCCCTGCATCAATGGTGAGGATGACAAGGATGTGGTACAAGTGCATCACTTGCACAGGGTGTTGTGTGAGGGTGCGTGAGGCCTAGGCTGACTCAAACAGTTGACAGCATATGTGTGAGCCAGGAATAGAAGCAGGTAAGATGGACCATGGAAAGGTGCCGTGTGAGTCTGTAGATAACCTGCAATTGACAGTGGTGTGTCAAGCTTAGTGCTAGCCTTACATGTGTGTATGTTGGACAGCTTTGGACTGTACATGGTAGAGTTGATAGTTCACCATCTACAGCCCAAAAAACAGGAACTGGTTCTGCCAGGAGTTGCACTGGCACTCCCAAGCCCAAGTTCAGAAGCGGTGCTAGTACCTGATGGTGACTGCTGTCTGCAGGGACTATCTCCTCCATGGGAACACACATGACCATAAGCCCATGGCCTGCCACATGATGGTATGACAGCACACTCCTCTCTGTAGTGCTGGATGTACTGTCACTATGGGAATGTGATCATGCACCGCCACATGGACTCTCAGCAGATGAGGTTGCTGACTTACATCCAAAAGTCCAGTGCTCAACTCCAACCACATGTTTCAGCACAGACAATGTGTGGTCCAAGACAGACACTGTCTCAGCCCAACGTCTGTCCACTGCATCAGTGAACTAATCCAGGGTATCCCTAATATGGTGGAGGCAATCATGGATGTCAGACTGTGTGGCATCCATAACACTAAGAATAGATCTGGTGTTCCATTCAGAATGTACCTCTGCCTCCATGATTGCCCAAAACATGCCCCATGTGACCTGTAATATGACACCTGCAACAGGTGATGGATTGACAGCAGGCCTCCTACAAGCACTCCTGTCAATCTGCCTGTGTGGGACCTCACCAGTTCTCTGGCTATGGCCAGTATCTACACTCACTGGAGCCATAGTTGCCCCAATTTCCTGTTCAATGTCCCCACCCTCTAACTGTCCAATATCTGTGGCCTCTGGGGACTGGGTATGTGTGGGCATACTGACTGTGTGCAGTGACAATGGAGGCAGAAGAGGGATGTCTACCTCTGGGACAGATTTCAACCCCTGAAACCCCCAACTGTGCCTCACTGTGGCCACCATCATCATCAGAGTCTGAACACTGACATTGGGTTGTGTAGGGGACAGACACCAACCCCCTCATTCACCTGTGATAAGAAAGAAAAAAGCAGTACATGAATACCCACACTATTGTGTATGGAAAATCCACCAATACTCATAATAACAAAGACCCACAACTGAATTAGCGGTCGAACATTTTTCTTCTCCTCTTTCATCCAAAAAAGACTTCCTTAGAACAAAATACACATTCAATTCAAGACCTTTATAGCAATCATTTCAGGTAAATGAAGTAAAACTTGACCAATACAATACAACACAATAGTGTGGGTATTCATGTACTGCTTTTTTCTTTCTTATCACTTGTAATTCCTTGTACTTTGTTTTGGAGCTTTTCTCCCAAGGACTCCATTGAAAACGGGTACTTCGGGCCCAATGGACTATCCTGGTAAATCAACTACAAATAAATAAATAAATAAATAAATAAATAAATAAATAAATTTACCTTTTAATTGATCAATATGAAACTATACTTGATAAAACAACACATAAAAAACAAGTACACCTATCTTAACTAATATATTTAAATACACGTTTTACTGTCTTAATTTATTTTCCTTTCAACATTTTGTTTTTTCAAAGATATTTATGAGTAATTGGCTCATTTGAACCAGGAGGCTTATTTGCTCTTAACTGTCACTGCTAAAGTGTTTTGCTTTGTTTAACTACACTGCTGTGATTATCCCCTCTAAGATCCTTAGGAACCTGTTCCAGAATGGAAAATAAAAACATTCTACTCTGTTTACACACAAAATTATGTTTAAATAGGGCATTATTCTGGCCCTTAACTTTAATAGAATATAAATGTTCCTTAACAAAACAGTGTCATGCTTACCAGGAGCAGGACGATGGCCTTGGCCAATACCTGACGGACCTGCGAAAAGTTGAGGGTGAGGTAATGTCAGTACCAATTCATGTTGCAGCCCAGCAAGGTAATATATCTATATATCACACACTTACAGTAGCTATTTTGTTACTTGTTGCATTGGTCACATTCTGAGTATGAGAGTACAACTGAGGTTAACCTTCCCCCCAAATAACAAAGACATAACTCCCACATAAAAGTATGTACAGCCTGACACACTAACTGCTTCAGCATTAGAATGCTGATCACATTAAGCCTACCTCCACTGTCCTCTGCTGTGGAAACTATGGCACCCACCTCCACGATGTATCATGTGATGGATGCCTGGGACCTGCCATGTGTACCTAGGTTTACCAGGAATTCCTCAGTGGCTGAGGGTGATTGTTCCACTGCAGGACCTCAGTCGTTGATAGCACAGTCTCTGGATACATCTGCTGCCCTTTGTCATGCAGAATTGATTATGTATGTTGTGTGATGTCAAGCCTCATTATATGTCCTGCCCTGATGGTCCATGCCATTCACATCACTGACAAGGTCTGCCCATAATGTAGCCTGCTGTTCCTTGTTTTGCCTCCCCTTGGACAGTAACATGTGATGACGTTGCCTTAGTCCTTGCAGTATAATTATTTTCCAAATCAGAGAAGGGTGCATGGCATCTAGTGTACATGATTCCTGAAAGACAGCAAAAGGGGAACCCATTAGTGGATCACATATGTGGAAGTATGCTATGTAGAGATACAGCAAGGACAAAGTGGCTGGCACTATCCACTGCTTGCCCACACATGTCATGCTCCACAGTGTACAAACATAATAAGTGTGCGGATACAACTGAGATTGTAGCAATAGTCATGTATTCCCATGTGTGCCATGACAGAAACTGCTGTATGATCATACAACCGACACTCGAGTCTACTGTGGTGTGCCTCCTACAGGCACCCCCCAATAATATGTCATAAGAACAATGCCACACAGACAGCAGTATGCTATTACAGCCACTACAAAGGGACAGTCCAATGAGACTAGTGTTCCATAATGACAAAAGACAATGCACCCTTGATGTATTGTAAGTCCTGTGTAGGTGTAAGACAGCAGGAGATCAATGACATGTCATTATCACAGGTCTGTTATAGGCTTAATGCTGTATTCCCTATTTCCTGTAAGTCTATTCACCCATCTGCTTCTTGTACACAAAATGAGTTACATATCTGATGGAGTGCAGCTCTCCCCTGTTGATACATGCTGAAAGTAAAGTTGTCACAAAGTTGTGCTCTGTGTAAGGAAAATCTCATAAAGAATGGTGCCCCATAGCCATATGCTTGCCTTTTAAACATTGCTTCTCATCAGCAGGTGATTGCTTCTAAACCAGTCTGTGGGTCTGAAATGCTAATTGCAGCCAACACAGCTGATTTGCACTATCATCAGCCAATGACATGCAGCCACTGTACAATATATAAGGCTGTCATGTAAATTAGGGCTCCTTTCTGATATGTTGTGTTGGACATTACTGAGGTGAAGAGACTATATTGTCACCGAGGGGAGGTCTGTAGCATAAACCTTTACATAAATATGTGTGTGCTACAGGCTGCAGCAGTTGCTGCAGGTAACAGACATAGGCAGAGTGTGAACACATGGAAGACAACAAGCTGTAGGAGTTACTGTGGGAGCTGTGTCAGCCTTGTTGTGGAGGCAGAGCTGGTGTGAAGGTACCCTTTCCACTCCAATTAAGGCATGTGGTAGGCAATGGTATCACTAACAGAGTACTAGGCAACATGTTTGGGGTGTCCTTGAGTAAGATGGAGGATAAATATAAGAATATGTCCACCATTTGGGCAACTGCCAGGCCATGTGTTACAGTCTGGTAGTAATTTGCAGCATGTATGAGGGCAGGCCTTTTTACAAGCAGGGACTTCCAATGTGTATATCAGCTGTGCAACTGTGAAAATCTGCACAGTGACTTTGGAAGGACTGTATGGTGCACTCTGATATTAGTGACCCTCATTTGCAGTTCCTGGGTCGACATTCTCTGTGAATGCATATTAATGCATGATGTGAGACTTTATGCACATATATTTTGCTAAAGGGATATGTGAAGTGTGTTCCTACCTACAGGCCTGTGACTTCCATCACTGAAAAGCAGACATGTCATTTGAAATGCATTGTGTGGATAAAGAGTGCATGACTCAAGTCATTAATTGTTGCCTTCACAGTACTGTAAATTCACTTTTTCACTCCACTGGATTTGAACCCAGGACTGTATGTGACAAAATGTACTGTTACCAAGGCAGTTAATAGACTGAGCTACTGGTCACTGCTACAGAAACTGTATTTGCAAGATATATGTGCACACATACAGGCCTTGGCATAAAGTTTCTACATCCATCAGTATGTACATGGCTTTATATGGATGTATGTGTGCACCAGGGTCCCAGATGAACATGTATTTTGCCATTAATGCCTTAGCAGATGTCTTTCTACATGTTGCTGCTGAAGGGAACATTTACCTTCTATCACAGGCCTCACTTGCATCCATTATTATGTCTGTGGCTTTCTAGTGGTGTACTATTCATAGGCTCATAGGTTGGTACTAGGCTAATGGCCCTAGGGCCTATACAAGCCTAGCCATAACAATTCCCTGGCTATTTCTTCCCAGAATATTTACTTCCCTGGTCCCCTGTCTAGCAGAGTAACTGATGTGATCCCCAGGGTGAATTTCCTATCTCCCATCCAATTGTCAAGGTTCCTTTTGAAGAGGGACAAAGAGGCGCTCAGCTTGACATGTATGGGCAGTCTATACCAGAGTGTGGGGAGTCTCTGGGACTGGAACCTATCCCTCCAGCATGCTTTGTTCATTGTGATGACCAGGTTTAGATCCCTGGAGCGTGTGGCTCTGAGGGATTGGGATTTCTTTAAGTGTAGCATGTCCAACAGCACTGGGTTTGACATGGCCTTGTATGTTAAGCAGAGATCACTTCTGAGTAGGCGATATGTGACAGAGTATAGCTGGAGATTTTTTAGATAGTCAGCATAAGGCATCTGCTTTAGACCTGTGATTCTTTTAGTGAGAAATTTCTGTGGCCTTTCCAGTTGTGGCAGATGTCTTATGAGGTACATACCAAATGGGGCGTTGTACTCTATAATGGTTCTAATGAGGGATGAGTACAGTGGGACAATGACCTCCATTATTCTGGATGAAAAGCCCTTAGTGATGAGGTGTGCCACATAGAAGGAGTTCCTGACTGTTGTGGCTATGTGGTTATTGAAGGTGAGACCAATGTCGACTTGTGTCCCTAAGTCCCTTATCACACTTTCAGTGTTTAGTGTACTGCCACTTATGTGGTAATTCATGGGTACATGTTTTTTCCCAAAGGTTGGGGAAGGTTGGGAGGGTGGCCTAATGGTTAAAGTATTTGCCTTATAAACACAAGGCGCAGGATTTGAGTCTCACAAGGGATAATTGGCTAGGCTTAAAATGGCTCACAAGGGCAGTTAGCTTAGTATGAATCTATATACATGAACTATACATTTCTTGTCATTGAGCTTGAGCCCATGCCTCTGACACCAAGCATCTGTTTCTATAAGGCCATTTTGTAGACTATCCACATAATTTGGGGATTCAGTAATGGCTCACAGTTTGCAGTCATCTGCAAATTTTGTTAGCCAGAGTCCCTTAGTGCTGACCTGTACTTCAGAGAAGTAGATGCCAAACAAGAGCGGTTCCAGGACTGAACATTGAGGTACTCTGCTTATCACTTGTCTGGAACTGAATTTTGAATTGTCTACTTTTACAATGTGGGTTCTGTCAGTAAGCCAGTCGGCAACCCATTGAGTGATGTAGGGATTAATGCCCAGTTTAGTAAGTTTATCTATGATTCCAGAGTGGGGGATGGAATCGAAGGTGTTGGCAAGGTCCAGATAGGCTGTGTGGACCTCCTTACCCTCGTCCATGGCTCGGGTGACTGATTTGAAGAAGTCAATCAGGTTGAGGAGACAAGATCAGCCCTTTAAGAAGCCAAACTGGGCGGGGTCCAGTGTTTGAAGGTTGTCAATGTCTTTGTTTATAAGTTCTATGATAATGCGTTCCATGGCTTTGCAGATCAGGCTCGTCAGACTGATGGGACATTAGTTTCCGGGATCCAAAGTGGATCCCCCATTGTGGAGTGGGATAACTGTAGCTGTGCGCCACTCATTGGGCATGAAGCCTGAGGTGAGGCTATGATTAAACATGACATTTAGGTGAGGTGCCAGTTCATTTTGTAGTTCATGTAGTACACAGCCCGGGATGTCATCTGGTCCCATGGATGCTGTATTCCTAGCTTTGGAGAGTGTGTTTTTTACCTGTGTGGCCATGATTACTGGAATTTGGCAATCTTTTGGTATTGAGATGGGCCCTTTAGGGGGTGAGAGGAGGGTGAAGTTGGCACTGAATCAACCTGCCAGGATATTGGCAATATCCTTTGGATCATTATATTTAATGCCATTCTGTTGTAGCTCAGAGCAGATATGAGCATTGCCATTTACATTCTTGACATAACTATAAAATGCCTTGTGGTTGTCCTTAGAATCTTTGTCAATTTTATTTTTGTAATTAGCTTTGGAGGATTTCATGAGGGATCTCAGCTTCTTTCTGAGGCTGGTAAGGAAGTTTTTTGCATCCTGAGATTTTCCTCTTTTCTGCAACAGTTTCTTCCTTCTGTTGTATAGTTTGTTTATGGCAGGGGACCACCGGATTGGGTTCCTTTTTTTAGAGGAGACCATCTTGGTTCTGTTTGGAATGGCATGATTCATGCACAAGTGGATGTTCTCGTACAGTGCCTTAGTGTAGGATTCAGCGGTCGAACTTTCAGTTCCTGTCTACATAGATGTCATGAAGTTTGTCACTTCTGACTTTAATAGCATGAAGTTGGCTTTGGAGAAGTTTTTTATGGCGGTTTCCCTACTGGGGGGGTGGGGGTGGGATGTGGACATCATGGGTGATTAGCTTATGGTCAGTCCTGACCAACGAGAGAGTGATCACTGGTGTGAAGCATCGATCTCCCATGTTGGTAATGACCAGGTCTAGGATACTTGAGTCCCTGATGGGTCTATGGATTAGATGGTCCAGGGCGTTGGAATTTATGAATTCCAAGAACCGTTGGGCAAAGGTGTTGGTACCCAAGTAGTTTTCCCAATTAATGGCAGGGTAGTTGAAATCACCCAGTATTAGGGTGTTTGGTTGTATCTTAATATTTTCTAGTATGTTTAGAAAGGTGTAGTGAGAATCTTGGGACATGGTGGGGGGATCTGTAGCAAGCTACCATTTGGATTGCAGTCTTAGCTAGTGTTAGTTGCACCTCTGGAATTTCAGATGCATTGTGTTGGGCAACTAGCCGGGAGGTGTGAATATCCTTGGTGAATATGGACACTCCTCCACCTTTAGTGCTTTGGTCCTGGTTTGGTTGCCGAAAAGTGTGGTAAGAGTTGTAGCCTGGTATTGCAGGGGTGCTCCCTGGAGCCTTGTACTAGGTCTCAGTTACTGCACAGATATTGATGTTCTCCATTTTTAGGAGTGGCTCAAGGGAGTGCATTTTGAGGTTTAGACTTCTAGCATTGAGTAGCATTATCTTCAGATTTTGTGTGCATGTATCTGTTACAGTGGTTGTTTTGTCCTTTGAGCCTTGCTTAAAAAAGGCACTATAGGGGTAGCAAGAGCCTTATCCAGTAACCTGAATCCCAGGGGTGACAGGTGCAGAACATCTCTGGCAAAGCATCGTGGTTTGTCGATCATGTCGTCCCAGGCAGACAGATGCTGGATCCCCTTTGAATGACACCAGAAACTTAGCCAATTGTTGAAATCAATCATTTTGTTCTTATACTGTGGTATCATTCTCGATGAAGGCAGGATGCTGCTCAGGGCTAGGGTCATATCTGCCTGGGACACATGATCCGAGAGCTCTTCCATGTCTCTTTTCATGTAGTCCAGGGAGGTACATCTCAAGTCATTCACTCCAACATGGACAATGACAGAGTCATATTTGTACTTGTTGTGGAGTGACTTGAGTGCATGCGTTATGTGGCAGATCCTGGCACCCGACAACAGCTAACAGTAATTTTCTCCTTGTTCAGCCTAGTGAGTGGGACATCAGTGTGCCTGACTATAGAGTCACCTATGACTAAAATTTTGGGTACGTTGTCTTGCCTTGGGGGCTGTTGTTTGGTGGCACACTGCTGGTTTGAGCTATGTGTCACTTTGATTGTGATTGGTGTTTGCTTGTGTTTCAGATTTGGAGGTCCTTGTTGCTTAGGCAGGTTAATGTTAAGGGCCTCTGCATAAGTGGGTTTAGCATTCCTATGTGTGGATGTTGGTGGTGTGAGTTATAAAGGGCTATGTGTTGCTTGAGGTGTAGTGCAAGTGTTAACCTTCTCCTCTTAACTGTCTAGCACAATCTTGGCTGGAGAGAGCTTTGCTTCCAGTTTGGCTATGTAAGTGCATCTCTCACAGGTTGTATTGTTGGGTGGTAGGAGGAAAAGGTTGTCTGTGTACATGAGGCAATTGCTGCATTGCCCAGGTATGCCCAGATTCATCAGATGGACAGGAGACATCACCGGAAGCTGACCCTTGGACATGCCTGGTTCGGTGTTTCTTTTGTAAAGTACAAGAGCTGTTTTCCCTCACCTTGGCAAGATACTTTGCAATTATAGGCTGTTTACTGCCTATGATTAATTTCTCCTTATTAACAAGGAGAATCAAGTGTATCAGTTTAAGGCTTCCTAGTGCTTTCCAGAAGGTTTTAGGGCAAGTGCTTGTCACAGGGATTCACATTTTAGTGCTGCTACTGAGAAACCAGCTAGTTCTAAGGGAAAATTTGAAAAGCAAACTTTCTGGCACCAGGAATAGTTTAAAGTGCTATACTAATAAGCTAATCAAAGTGCAGGAAAGCAGAGAACTAGCAGATCTAAGGGAAAAAAATTGAAGGGCACCGCTCAGAAGCTTACAAAAAATCCTGGATACAGCAAATCTGTAACTGGGCTACACTACTTCAAGGAAAGTTAGAAAACAGAAAGTGAAGAGGCAGAAGATAATGACATAATTCAATATGCAGAAGCTATAGGGGTGGGCCCTTGCTAAGTTTTCAATATTAACATTAGAATGAGCTGATGTAATGTGATGGGGGGGGGGTGTCCAGTATCAACCCTACTCCAGAGGCGGGCAACTCAAAGCCACCAAGACATAAGACTACCACAAGAACAGGGTGGGTGGGAAAACAGTTGTACAGATTACAGAGATATTAAATCAAAAGTGCAGATGAAAAATGAGAATCAACTCTTATCTTTTCTGAATATCACAGCAGGCAGTAAGTCAGTCTCTCCAACAGCTCGAGTAACAGGTATATCTGATTTAAGGCAACGAAAGCAGAAAACATACCTATTATCCAGACAATACAGTTGCAGGAATGCCCTGCCCAGATGAAGCCAGTTCTGTTCACTTTCTCTCACTAAGTAAGCAGATTACTTTTTAATCAAGTTTGCAGGATGTGGTGCAACACGCAGCTCCACTGAAGCAAGCTTAATGACTGTAACTGGCAATTACTATGTTTTGTTTAAACTACCTGTTTTAATTAAGAGCTGTGTGGCCTGGCAGGTTAGTGCAGTGGTCTGTAGATGGGATGATCCTGGGTTGTAAACATGGGACAGGTGTTTATTTTGTAAGTGTGTATTACAAGTTTAAAAACACATATAGTCAAGCAGCAACACACTAAAAAAATATAAAGAAAAGAAAAATGGGGAGAAAGGAAAGAGGTGGAATGGGGTGCAAGCAGGGAGGAAATACACAGTGAAAGGCAGGTAAGGGTGTGCAGGAAGGGTGTAGGAAAGAACCATAGTTATCCATTTCTTGTACAGCAACAACTGTGCACTTTGACAAAATTTGTACATGACTTTGAACTCTCAACCCCAGAGAGAGGGGTGAGGACAACATAACTGCATTGTCAATCCAATTGGACCAAATTACGTGTGTCCAGTGGAAACGTGCGGAATGGGGACCTATGTATGGGATGATTATTTTTTTGGGATAGGTGCCTATTTTTTTTTTTTAAGTTGAGAGTGGAATGTTGAGGAAGGGATGAAGGTACATGTGGGTGGAAGTATGTTGGGTAGGTAAGGATGCATTTGCAGACAGACAAGACAGCAGACAGGGGTGGCATGTGACACATGAGGGCTTGAACAGCTTGGATAGGGAGGGTGTTGTGCAATCAAAGTCTCATGTTCCTCCACAAGGCAGCAGAATGACTCACATCCCCACCCCTGGGACTGTCAGCACTGCTCCTTCACTGCCCCTGGGGTGGCAATGCTGGAGGCTGGGCACTGGAGTGAGGCTGCCCCACCAGGTTAGCCAGCATGACCTCAATTTGGTGCAGGTAGTGGTCAAACTCATGGTAGACTATCCTGCACATCAAGACTGGCAACTCTGCCTGATTGACAACTCACCCTCCACTACCACCCCCAGACGGTGACCCAGCCACAAGTAGTGCAAGGGCAGCAAAGGGGGCACCAATGGTCTGGACATGCTGGGACCTGGTACCACAGCTGGTTGAGGCAAGGTATGCAGATCAGCTGGTACTGGCCTAATTTAATGTGCTGTGGTGAATGAGGTATAGCAATAAGTACTACAGTTCTACATGCTCATTTATTGCACTACAGTCTTTATTGTGTATACTTTATTGCTGTAAATGCTTTACTCTTACTGGCTTATTGCACTACAGTTAGCATAATAAATCCATACTTGCCACAGTCATGGTGCAACCTGGCCAGGCGCTTGACATGGGACACAACATTGAGAACCCTCTCAGCTGCAGTTGTTGGAAGAGAAGCATACTATTATGCATACCAGTTTTGCTGACATTCAGCTTGCATTTACAACCATGGGTAACCTCTACACTTCCCCCTACACTGATTCAATATCCCTGTTCATATGCTCTCCTTTGGCAGCATGCCATCATTAAATGTATGGTGCTCTGCCAAGGGGGAACAGTGACCATGTACATGGATACATTCCATGTAGACCCTACATGGTGTCTACACAGATTTTATTACATCCTGGGGAATGTTCTGTGCTGTTTTGTTGTTTTGAAATATATTGTATACTAAGGTTGATTCTCATTGTGTGTGTGTGTGTGTGTGTGTGTGTGTGTGTGTGTGTGTGTGTGTGTGTGTGTGTGTGTGTGTGTGTGTGTGTAGTACTGCGTCCACACTGGCATTTTTGACATTATGGTTATGCCATTTTGCCCATCGCAATTTTGGTCATTTGTTTATATCAGGTAATCTCGTATATCTTTCTGTTAATATATATATATATACATATATATATATATATATATATATATATATATATATATATATAGATATATATATATATGGGTTTACTTTAAAACACTGAATTAGCATAACGTTGGACCACAAAACACTGAGACTGTAACACTGGAAACTCAGAACACTGAAGAATTACAACATCGTTAAGTACATAATACTGAAAATTTATAACATCAAGTCATGTTTGCTGTGAACTAACATGGCAGATGGTACATTTTCAGGCTTTATAGTTTATTTAATGTTGTGTATTGAAGTTTATAAGGTAACAGGTAAATATTGGTCTTGTCACATGATGGATTTGTTGCTTTTATGGAAGTTAAGTTAGTGTTCTGAGAAGTGCCTGGAGAAGTGAGTAAGGAAAAAAGTTTTTATTTTGCCAGTCTGTATGTGTTTTTAAGCAATACAGGTAAGTGATTTAGACATTATTTTTACATTCGGTATGGTGATAGCGATACAGTGGAGATTAGGAAATTAACTTTTTTCCACTGTAGTGCAGTTTCAGAGCTGGTATATTTAATTTACAGGGGGGTTTGGGGGGAAGACCCACCCACATGGGGGGTTCAGGGGGGGCCCCTGCAGAAATGTAGTAAAAAGTATGTTTGTTAGTTAAGTTTTGTTTTAGGTGGAGGGGATGTGGTGTTGTAGTTTTCAATGTTATGAGATTCAGTGATGTAAAGTTTCAGTGTTCTGTAGTTTCCTTGTCGCAAGTTTTCAGTGTTTAGGGTTTTTCATGTTATGGTCTTGGTGTTTTGTGGTTCAGCATTATGGTAATTCAGTGTTTTAAAGTAGACATATATATATATATATATATATATATATATATATATATATATATATATATATATATATATATATATATATATATATATATATATATATATATATGTCTATGTCATAACATCGACATTACAGAACTACATATGGTCAAGATCATATAATCAGTATTCTGCGAGTCTATATTAGAACATCGAAGTTTCAAAACTTTGAATGTTCTAATATCGAACCCTATTCAATGAAAGCTGAAAACATCGAACATACAGAACAGCAAATTTTTTCCTAGGGAAAATATTTGCTGTTCCAAAACACAGACACACAAATCAAGCACACCAAACAAATAGCAATCCACACAGATACACCTAAAATCTTACACCTTACCCTACACTAAAATATACACACACCACTAACTATCCACTTACCTTACCCAAACCCTAATCCTAAGGTCTGTCACTATCGCACACTCACCTCACCCATACCGTAACCCTACCTCACCTACACCACCCTAACCCTCACGTCCACACAAGCGCACACTTACCTGACCCGTGCCCTAACCCTAACTCACCTAACCCGCCCTAACTCTCACGTCCACACAATCGCACATATACCTAACCCACGCCCTAACCCAAACTCACCTAACCTACCCTAACCCTCATGTCCGCATAATCCCACACATAACTACCCCCACCCTAACCTAACTAACCTAACCCGCACTCAATTGCACACTTACCTGAACCCAACCTGTAACTTTCCACCACAGCACTGAAAATACTGACGCAACAGAAACAGACAACCAAATTCTTTCCCTAGGAAAAAATTTGGTTTTCTGTTGCTTCGATATTTTCAGCTTTTGCTGAATAGGGTTCGATATTAGAAGTTTTGAAACTTCGATGTTCTAATATAGACCTGTATTCTGCAATATTGAAAAAAAATAATAATAAAAATTGTGTTTTTGCAGTGTTGCAAGCCTCCTGCACCCAACATCCTCTGCAAATTGTGCATACCAACTTTAAGATCACATTACAGTAAGGAAGATTTGAAATTCCCCTCATCCCCACTGTACTGAAATCCTAGTATAAAAACTTTGATATTTCACAAAGTCGATCATATGATGTTAACTATAAGTTCTTTAAGTATCCAAAACATCGATATTCTGAATGGGAACCATATATATATATATATATATATAGATATAGATATATATATATATATATATATATATATATATATATATATATATAGATATATATATATATATATATATATATATATATATATATCTATAGATATATATATATATATATATATATATATATATATACACACACACACACGCACACACATACACATATACACACGTACACATATACACACACACACACACACATAAATATAAATATATAATATATATATGTATTTGTGTGTGTGTGTGTACATATATATATATATATATATATATATATATATATATATATATATATATATATATACAATTTCTTATAAGTTCATTTATTTGCTGTTTTGTTGAATGAAAAGTGTGGCAGTGTTCAAAGGTTCATAGGTGTGTACAAGGCTAATGACCTATCCATGCATCCTGAATCTCTGGTACCCTTGATAAGTGTAAGCAAGGGCTTGGGAGGTGAAATATTTACAAGCAGGCGCCTGGGAGATGAACCATTTGCAGTCTGCCTATGTCCCTTAGAGACATAGGTACCAAACCAAGGATGAATTTTCAGTTCCCCTTCCAATTGTCTAAGTTACACTTGAATTGGGTTAGGCAGGAACTCTGCTTCACATGCATTGGGAACTTGTTCCAAAGAAGAGGTAGTGTCTGAGATGTATACATGTTTCTCCAGCAGGTCCTATATCACAGGTAAGGTTTAAGTTTTTTAGAATGGGTAATTCTGGTGGTGTTTGTTCTTGTGAAGCCAAACAGTTTTGCATGAGATTTTGTAAATATATCTATAATCTGTTGTGCCTGAGAGTAAATTTTACAGGCTATGTACAGTTTATCAATTTGTATGTCTTTACTCCTACCATATCTTATGTATCTATAAAATCATTTCCTATTATGCTAAATATCTTTATATACATTTCCTTCAAAGTTTTCTTGATCTTGTATCATACTTTGTTTAATTTGTCTGTCCATCTTATGTCAGTTTTCAAAGTCATAATTCAACTTTCTATTTCTTGTATCTCAACTTAATCAAGTTTCTTTTTCTTGGATTCAAAGATGGCCGCTGTTCTGTAAACACTGCTATTGCATAGCTCTCCAAAACTTATGGATTAAAAACAACCTAGAAGAAAGACCTGAGCCTTTTTAAAATAAATACTCTGAGTGAAAAACTACAATTAACTTCCAAATACCCTAAGAAGGAGAAATTAAAATCAAAGAAACATCAAATATACCAGGATTGTAGGGGATTAACTGGAACTGAGAAACAAAGGAAGGAAACCATGTGCTCAAAGCTTCCTGCAAATTCACCTTCAAGTTGAGACATTTTATCATCACCAAATGTCCAAAGAAGATAAAAAGATGGACTTCACAACAACAAAAACCAAACTCTCTGAGTTATTATCACTGGAAAAAGATTTAAATGCTAAAAAACAGAAAACAGCAAAACAACAAGATGCTGCAAAATCTGGGTAAAAAAATAAAACAGATCAACTGGCAAATGTGGATGATATAAAAGTAGCTTTACTACCTATTCAAGAGGCAATTAAAGATCTGTCTATTCAACTGCAGACTTTTGGATCTTCCTTTAATCAAATCTTGGAAAGAATGGATAACTCTGAAGCCAAACTAGTAGAAAATGAGGAAAAAATAGCCCTACTATCCAAAAAATCGGAATCCCATGAAACAGACATACAAACCATGCAGGCAAAAATTATAGACCTCGAGGCAAGATCCAGATGGAATAATATAATTATCAGAGGTATGCCGGAAAATATACAGCACAATGACCTGATCCATTCCATAACTGATGTGTTTGCAGCACTACTAAATGACCATAAAACAGCACACCAAATAGTAATTGAGAGAGCGCACAGAGCCCTGAGAGAAACACAAACTACTAATATACCAAGACCAATATACGTCAAATTGCTGAACTTTCAAGATGTTAACCAAATACTAACAAATACAAAGAAACATGGGGGGTCTATACTATGGAATAATAACAGAATCTTCCTAACCCAGGACCTGCCTCTTCAAGTTAGACAAGCTAGACAGCTCTTATCCCCCTATTGTAAATTTCTGATAGACAGAAAACAAAAATTTCAAATGAAATACCCAAATTCTCTAATATTTTATGTGGAGGGGATTAAATACACAGTCGCTAACAGAAAAGAAGCAAAATCTACCTTTATGAAGGTTTTCAAGAAAGTTCCCGATGTGGACAGTTGAGTGCACCCTCCGGTGGATCTGGCATGGCTTTTGAGTTCGGTTTCATGTTGTGGAAATAGTCGAGGACTTACTTTTCATTGAATTTACTTTGTCCAGCTTCAAGGCCTCATTTTTTAAAGTGGCGCAACCTGAAATCTCACTCTGTGAGTTACATGAACCTCGTTAAGAAAATTGCAGCATTGGGGACTATCCAGTGTTCCCACACGAGGAACTGAAACTGATTTCCGGCTTCTGAGGGTTCTTTGTGGAGGTGGCGCTTCCGGAAGTCCGACAACAAGATAAATCCCCCATTGAGAAGCTAAGCAACCGGCTTAGTTGTGTAGAAAGCCAGAAAAGCTGAAGGATCTGTAAATAAAAGAAAGAAAAAAAAATAATCATTTCAGTTATTCAGTTAGTTAACATTACAAGTAACAGACGTGTTTGTTGACTTTTCCTGTGGACTTCGTTCGACTGGGGAGGTATATGCAATAGAAGTCAGAGCTTCTTGATTTCATTAATTTCTAGAAAGTGCTGGTAAGCACCTGAACTACTTATCTTTATAGACTTTCACAATGTCTTAAACATCTGTACTCCATCTTTATAAACTTTCAAAATGCATTTTTTGCCTTATTTTACAAAGAAAAATTCCACCTTGGGGTTAAAAACAGGCTGTGCCATTCTAGATTAATGTTATAGACTAAAATCAGATTCTCAATGTATTGAAAGTGGATTGAAGGGCCAAACACATGCTGATCCTATATTAACATCCCCAGTTAAGCAAAACAAGAGAAATGATGCCTAAAACTAAGTGCAGTATGCAGAAACTGCCTGCCTGCCCATATATCAGTGAAAGCAAAGATGCACATGTTAACAGGCTTCTGAGCAAAAATATGTAATGCTCAACCAACAAAGAATCTCACTAACCACCTCATCAAATGCACAGAAGCCAGTTAACACCTCTGATATAACAATATGAGTGACAGAATCCCATGTTTTAGGGTAAAACAAATCGTATACATGCTTAAAAAGTCAATTCAACTCCAGAGTCATTCCAAATGAAAACAAATAATTCAGTTTCCCAATCTGAATATTTAAATGTAATCAAAAACAGTATTTTTTAACATTTAATTGCTTATTGGTAATGAAGGGATAATGTAGTTGATGCATCTGACATGTTTAATACTGAGAGCGGTTTGGTGTCGAATCTTGTATATTTGTGAATATTTTGGATTGTATTTAGTGTAATTGTTTTATTGCATGTGCCTCTTTGGTTGGGTGAGGTCTACAGGAGAGGTTAGTAAACATGCTTCGCTTTTGGTAACAAAAACACCATTTACAGATGAATTCTTCACTACTAACATTGTGTCAAATGTATGCGCCAATATAATTATTATAAGCATAAAGGTGCCAAGTAAACAAAACACATATAAAGTCATTTTGAAACAATACTGGCATTTTATATACATTTAAAGTATCCAATCTTAATTACTTATTTTTTCAGTGCATTATAAATTGGTGATTAGCATCACAGCTTAATGTTTGTTTTTTACATATGATTATACTGAAATCAGTATGGTGGAATAAATTAAAATGTTCTAGCAATGTTAAACTTCTAACCTGACTGTCTCATAGCGGATAGTATTTAGGGTATAACTATCACCAAATAGTTCTAATGTTATCAAATTCATATTTACACTAGATAGATCCATAAACAGTGATTTTTTTTGTTGTTTGTAAACATTATTAGATGAAAAGAACACAAGTAATTACTAAAGTGGGTGCATAAACTAAAAATCTATAAACAGAAAGTATTGCTTCCAATATTGGAAAAGTTACATACCTATTTTGGTACCCACTTAAATGTTTGTACAAATGGAGGTATTTGATCACACAGTATTGTATGCATATAGGGCTCACTATAAGATACATCAGAGTCTTATAGGTAATTAAAAATAACTGTTAAGTATAGAATGGGTGGAAAATGAAGAGATGTTAAGACTCCTATTGTTAATACAAGACATAATCAGTTAATAACCTTGAGATATGAGTTAAACAGTTGATAGAGGTTCAATTACTATTAGTAATAAGTAGATTAGAAAGAAGTGACCTGTGCTAAATTAAGATCAGGTCTGGTTTTAAAAGTTTATACAATCTTAGACAACTCAATTCAAAGTTCATATAAGGAGATGCGGTCATTAAAGCAGTGTTATTGGGGAATGAGTGGGTTAGACTTTGTATTAATTAGGGTAGATGTTTCAGGGCTATTACATTTTCCTCACCGTTGAAATACTAACATTCATGCTATACATATACTAAGAGTGCAAATATTTACAGAATCTAAATTGGGACAGGCCCTGTTTAATTCCTGGTCCAGGAGTATAGTGGGTAGGCACAGAGAAGGGATGGGAATGAAAGAATGCTTTCATATCATATTTTTCTTAGAAATAATTGCAACCCAGCACAGTTACACAAACATTCAAGATCACTACTACAAAAAGAAAGAAAGTTTCATGAATGTGGGAAATAGATTCATGGAATATTAAAGGGCTCCAAAACATCAAAAAAAGAAAACTGTTTTTACATTTAGTTCTGAAGGTGAGAGCAAGTTGCATATTAATCCAAGAAACTCATTTAACTACAGAACAATGGTCAGAAATAAAAAGAAAAAAATGGATAAGAGAAATTATAGCTTCTGAGGGTAGAACCAACAGTGCATGAGTAGCTATAATCATTAAAGATCAGTATCAAGATAAAATTCTGGAATCCAAAACAGATAAAGAAGGTAGATGGTGCTATTTAACCCTATCAACTCCTACCTATGATAAACCTATTTTACTGCTTAATCTATATGCACCCTGTAATAACCAACACTCTTTTTTTGCCTCACTGTATCCTATTTTAAATCAGTATAAAAACCATTACATAATAATTGGAGGAGACTGGAATGCATATCAAAATCCTAAGAAAGATAAATCAAGTCCACAGGCAGCATATAAAAAACAAGCAGTGTTTTCATTAAGTGAACTCAAATATGATTTTAACATATATGACCCTTTCACTTATGGTAACAACCCAGATAATCCAAATAACTTTACATTTTACTCAAGTTGCCATAAAATGTGGTCGAGAATTGACTTTTTTCTTATTTCAGAAAAGCTGAATAATTTCGACCCCTCAATATCAGTGCCCACTCAGTTTCTATCTGATCACTCCAAAATAAACTTGAACATTACTAAAAACATCAAAAATAGCATACCTATAAGGGGTTATAATTGGTCGCTAAACCCTAATCTTTTAGATAAAATGGATATAATTCAGGACGTTCAAGACATCCTTAAAGTAGCTATAGCCAATTTAGGAAAACAAAAACACCCTCCTGATATTGAATGGGCAACAATCAAAACTCAAATAAGAGGTATTTTTCTTCAAAAAGCCTCTTATTATAAGAAGATACAAATTAAAGAAATTCAGCAATTTGAGGCTAAAAGTAAATCATTAGAACAGGATCTAATTAAAAATTATAACATTCAAATGGAAAAGGATCTATTCAAATGTCAGAAAGACCTTTTTATGATTCACAACAATATTCTATCATTTCAAGAAACTAAAATTCTGGCAAACTATGCTAACCATATTCAAACGCCATCACGGGCGCTAGCAAGAATCATTAATCAATCTAAGACACCATCTCAAATTGCTGAAATACTATACAAAAACAAAAGTTATACAAAAACTGAGGATATTATCAACATTTTTGAAACCATATACTCACAAATATATGGAGAACAAGAACACTTAAACATAAGCGATAATGGTAGAGATTTTCTTCAAAAACTTAATTTTCCGTGAATTAATGAGGAACAGAAAAGAGAATTAATAGAACCAATAACCATTGACGAAATAATAATTACAATTAAAAAATTAAAACCACATAAATCTCCAGGTCCTGATGGGCTCACAGCAGAGTTCTATAAAACATTTTATAGTGTGGTGGCACAAATCTTAGCTCATACACTAAACTATATTATGAACAATAAAATTAATGACATTCATTTTACTGCATCCAAAACAATGTTCATACCTAAAGAAAAAACTGATCTACAGAACCCGGACAACTACAGACCCATATCATTACTTAATTTAGATACCAAAATCTTAACATCTATTCTGGCCAATAGACTGAAAAGAATTACAGATATAATCATCTCAAATGAACAATCTGGTTTCTTAACAACTAGACACACCAGTGATAATACACTAACACTACACACATTAATTTCTTATGTTAATCAATATAACCTAAACATATATGCACTGATTATAGATGCACAGAAGGCCTTTGATAGAGTTAACATAAATTTTTACTACAAATTTTACCATATTTTAATATTCCTCAAGAATTTGTTCTAACCCTGAAAGTACTATATAACAATCCTTATACTGCTCTATATATAAATAAAAGCTGGTCTAATAGAATACACATTAAAAATGGTACTAGACAAGGATGCCCTCTATCTCCCTTATAGTTCAACCTATATTTAGAACCCTTATTCTTATATATCAAACAAAATATATACCATAATGCTCCAATAATATTTAACACAACAATATCCTTGTCAGCTTTCGCTGATGATCTTAATATATATTGCACAACACCAGTCTCAGACACTGAGAAAATAATGATGGCTATTAAAGACTTTTCTTCAATATCAAACTATAAAATAAATATAAAAAAAAAAAAAATTTCCGTTAAAATCACCAAAACCCTTCTCACTTTTACCGCTGATAGGTCAAATAAAATCTGAAGAAAGGATTAAATATTTAGGAATTATATTCTCCACAGATAATAAAAAAATTCTATCTTAATAACATTAAACAAAAGTGGGACCACATTCTTCTGGATCTAAAAAGATGGATAAATCTAAAATTACCAGTATTAGCAAAAGTTTCAATTATCAAAATGAATATTTTGCCTAGATTATTATACATTTTTATGTCTTCACAGTTACTAATACCCAAGAAATTTTTTAAGCAAATTCACACGGAATTCACTAGATTCATTTGGGATCCGAAAAAATGTAGAATTTCATATGACAAACTGATGACACCAAAAAGTAAAGGTGGATTAGACCTTCCAAATTTTGAATATTATTACTTGATTATTAATGCAAATAGAACGCTAAGAATTGCAAATTACAATTCACAAGAAAATAGTTGGTCTCCATATTGGGTAAAACTAAACTTTAAATATATTCATAGTTTGAATATAAACCCTAAAGCACTACCTTTCTTAAATTGCGAAAATATCAAAACACATAATTTAATGGAACCCCTCAAAAACTCTGTTTTACTAACACAGAACCTATTCAAAACTATGGGTCTTCTTCAACCTATGTTGACTCTACAGCCCATTCACAAAAACCCTAACTTGAAAATTAATAATCAGCTAATAGACCTGAAAACATTTCCACTTATAACTCATATCACAATTCAAGATTTACACCCATATTTAAATTGTTCAGCTCAAGAAATAAGAACTCAGTTGGGCCTTTCAAAGATGTATCCGTCAATTCTAAGACAGATTAAAGAATTATGTTTAGGTTATTTGAATGATACTAAGGTTAATAAAGATGATCTAAGGAAATGTAACCTACTATGGCAAACTCTTATACAAAATAAGAAATTTATTTCATGCTCATACAAATTAATAATAGAGCTGAAATTTCAAGATGATATACTCATATCTAAGTACTGGAGAGATAAACTACCATTGATAGACAACCATAGAATAGAGCAAGCAATTAATTTAACTATAAAATCCACAACACTTCAAAAACTAACATTTACCCAACTCATGATATATAATAATGCTTATTACACACGTCTTAGATTACATAAATTTAACCCAAAAAACTCCCAAATGTGTCCAATTTGTAAAGATGAAACAGCTGACCTTCTGCACATGTTCTGGAGTTGTAAATGTGTTTTCAAACTTTGGAACTCACTGAAATTACAACTTCAAAAAATGGGTTACCAAATGTCAACACTCAATTGGGAATTTACGATTTTACATATCTCGCCAAATAATTTATCCAAAAAACAGAAATCCATTCTCATAAATATTTTCTTATTAATAAAACTTTACATAGCAACCAACTGGTTAACACCATCTATGCTTTCATGGAACAGCTTTAGGACTTTAGCGATAAAACATATATTAGCTCACAAATACATATTAAATAAACATAGCCAAAAACATATGAGTTTGAAACTTAACAAATTTTCAACATTATACTTGCATGAATCATTGAATAGGGGTTGCATTGATAATTTACACAATTAGCACCCACAATAAGATGTAGTAGTACTTGATAGGAAGGGTAATACAAATAAAAAAGAAGGTTTTATCTTCTGTAATATCACTAAGTGTTGAAAGCATTCTTGTAAATAGTGTAAATATGATGTAAGTGTTATTAATGTTTATACCAACTGTATAAAACATGTATTTACTCTTGTGAAATGTTGTGATATGAATGGGAAAAACAATAAAAATATTACTGAAAAAAAAAGTTTATTTTTCTTATGGAAATATGTCCTCCTGAAGTTGTGTGCATAGATCCTGATGTTAAATAATTTTTTGAAATGTCGTATTCATTCACACATCCTCTTTCAAAGCTTTTCACAGTCCTGCAGTTTTCCACTAAACATATCATTCTAGTTAGTTTTACACAGTGACAGTTCTGCTGCCATATAATCTATTATGAATCTCTTGTGCATTGGTTTAAATTTCAGTTCGGAAGAATTATTCAGCAACAAATTAACCTTTATAGCCCCATGATCACTGCATATCAATGATGATAAAGCTTTACATGAAGTAAAACTAATTTCTTTAGGAACACAAACAATTGCTAGTATGTTCCATTCTCTGATAGGCTTTTTTTTTACAATCTGAAGCAATTGTTCCTGAAATACATTGTAAATAATCTCCTTACTAATGCTGTTGCATCAACATTATTCCAATCCGTTTCTAGTAAATTTTAGTCCACAGCCACTAATATTCTTCCCTCCTGTGCTTCAGCAAAGACATATATGAATTCTTCTAGGTCATCAGCATTTGACTTTGGTGGTCTATACACTCCAACAATTGTTACATGTTCCAGGGTTGTCTTTATTGTCACAGTTACACAATCTACAGTATTGGTGTTATAATTGTACATGTTATGATCATAGGTCTCATGACAATCTTTAAATACTATCATAATACCGCCAGCGGATTTTTTTTTTTGTTAGAATGTCTGTTAATGTAAAACATTTTTACTCTAACAGAACTGATTTCCAGTCATTGTACTTTAACTACATTTTACAAACAATAACAACATCAATCTTGTCAGAACATAGCAATGTTTCCAAAAAAAAAAGTTATTATTAATGCTCCTGGCTTTAACAACCATCAGAGATGCATGTCATGTCAGTATCTATGAACTGTTGCATTTTCAATCTGGAAAAAATCCTGTCTGGTGTTTGTCACAAATTGCAAAATATTTACTACAAAAAGTATCTTCCTTGATCTTGACAAGTGTATACCATCCTGTTTAAACATGTGTAGCCAGAATTAGTCTTAGATGCTCCATAAATTTCCATTTTTTAAAATGGAATTTCTTTTTTCATGCAGGTATTTGTCCCCATTTTTTTTTCATTCATGGTGACCCGAATCTCCTTTCTATATTCATAAAGGATGGGCACACCTCCAGACTGGTAGCCCAACATAACACATCAGAGATACTTCAGGTGCAGCTAACATTGGGTAAGGCAGCAATTCAGGTCATAGCATGTTATAGGTCCCCAACCATGTCCCAAGACACTCACTAAACATTCCTAAGCACCCTGGAGAATATAAGGGTCCAGCCAAACACTCTCATACTGGGCGACTTCAACTACCCCTCCATTAACTGGGAAAATTACTCATGTACCAATACACTTGCCCAACGTTTCCTGGAATTAATTAATTCCAATGCTCTGGACTAGCTCATTCTTACTCCCACTGGAGGTAGCAACATCCTTGACCTGGTCATTACTAACATGAGCAACCTTTGCTCTACACCAATAGTCAACTCCTCCTTGGTTAGATCCAATCACAAACTAATCACCTTGGAAATCCACATGCCTCCCAACCCCCACCCCCCCAGCAAAAGTAACCACCATGACAAACTTCTCCAAAGCTAACTTGGGTCTCTAAAGAACAGAGGTGGCTAACTTCATGGCACCCATGCAAATGGAGAATAGTTGCATGACTGCCGAATTATACACAAATACACTGTATGAACACGTACACAAATGCATGGATCTCACCATACCCAATAGAACCAAGATGCTCTCCTCCAAAAAAAGGAAGCCAATCTGGTGGTCCCCTGCTATAAACAAACTCTACAACAGAAGGAGGAATCTGATGTGGAATAAGGTGAAGTCCCAAGACTGGAAAAATTCCCTTATCAGCCTCAACAAAAAGTTGAGATCCCTCATCAAATCCTCTAAAGTCAGCTATGAAAACAGAATTGCAGCAGATAGTAAAGACAACCACAAGGCCTTCTATAGTTATGTAAAGAACCTCCATGGCAATATCCAGATTTACTCTGAGCTACTGCACAAATGTACCTCCTATACTAAGCCAACAGATATTGTCAATATACTGGCCAACAGATTCGGTGTCAACTTTACCCCTCTTCCTTCCAAAGAACCAATCACAATACCAGTAAATTGTCAGGCACCCAGTATTTCTGATGCACAGGTTAAAACAGCACTGTCCAAGGCCAAGAATGAAGCTTCTATGGGACCTGACAATATCCCTGGCTGTGTTCTACATGAACTACAGAGTGAACTGGCACCTCACCTGTGTGCCCTGTTCAGTCACAGCCTCATATCAGGCTTTGTCCCTACCGAATGGTGCACTGCTATAGTCATCCCTCTCCACAAAGGAGGAGCGACTAAAGACCCTGGGAACTATTGGCCCATTAGTCTGACAAGTCTGGCATGCAAAGCTATGGAACATATCATCATGAACCTAATAAACAAAGCTATAGGAATCTCCAAACACTGGATCCTGCACAATTTGTTTTTTTGTGAAGGGTAAATCATGCCTGCTCAACTTGGTTGACTTCTTTGAGTCAGTCAACTGAGCTGTAGGCTGTATGAACCACCGTTAAGGGCCAATGCCTTTGATACCATTCCCCACTCAGGAATCATAGAAAAACACACTAAGCTAGGCATCAACTCCTATATCAGTAGGTGGGTTGCAAAATGGCTGACAGATAGAACCCACAGTGTGAAAGTAGCTGACTCTAAGTCAGACTGCTGACCAATCATGAGTGGAGCCCCACAGGGATCGGTCCTGGGTCCTCTCCTGTTTGGTATCTACTTCTCAGAAGTCCAGGCCAACATGAAGGGACTCTGGCTGACAAAGTCCGCAGATGATTGCAAGTTGGGAGCCATTGCTAACTCCCCAAGTGATTTTGACATCCTACAGAAAGGCTTCACTGAGACCAGTGACTGGTGTCAGAACCATGGCCTTAAGCTCAATGCCAAAAAATGTCTCATCATCCCCTTCGGTAAAAACCCAGTTCCTGTGAACTATCACATCGATGGTAGTCCACTGAACACAGAAGGCGTTATAAGAGATCTGGGAACACAGTTGACAGCAACCTCTCTTTTGACCACCACACATCCACCGTGGTCAGAAAGTCCTTCACATGAGCACATCCCATTACTAAGGGTTTTGAGGAAGAAAGAGGTCATTGTCTCCCTCTACTTTTCCCTCATTAGGCCAATCATCAAGTACGATGCCCCATTTGGCATGTACCTCACTAGAAACCTGCAACAACTGGAGAGGCCATAAAAGTACCTCACAAAGAAGATCCTAGGCTTTAAGCACTTGTTCTATGTGGACAGACTCAAAAAACTCCAACTATTCTCTGCCTCATATTGCCTACTTAGAGGTGATTTCTGACTGACTTACAAAGCCATGTGTGACCCAGCTCTTTTAGAAATGTTACATCTAAAGAAATCCCAATCCCTCCACACCACATGCTCCAGAGACCTCAACCTCATTACCACAATCAGCAAAACATGCTGGAAGGACAGGTTCATAACTCAAAGACTGCCCATGCTATGGAATAGACTTCCTATACATGTCAAACAGAGCACCTCACTGGCCCTCTACAAGAGAAATCTTGATGAGTGGATGGGAAATAGAAATTTCACCCTGGGGATAACTCCAGTGGTTCTACTCGACAGAGACACTGGAATAAGGTCTGGTGACATGATGCCAGGGTAATCCTATGGGCTAGGCTTGTAAAGGCTCCAGGGCCATTAGCCTGCTACATACCTATGAACTTATATGTGATTTGTAAAAAGTATGTCCTAAAGCATGTACAAGCTGTGCTACCTAAAAGGGTTATATGTTCCTTACTAACAGTCAGAGATGCCTTGTGGATGTAATCATTTGTACCAATATGGATAAAAACAGATCCATACTTCTAACATTAAGACCTTCTAAGACATTTCTCCCATCCTCTGTTTTTGCTCCTGGCACACAACACTATTCAGTCTTCATTGTCTTCTCTGCAAATATGCATAACACTGAATCTAATACCTGAATCTTCAATTACAAGAATATCTTTTCTGACCAGATCTGAAGAATCTCCAACTTCTAATTCAGTAATATCTGCTGTATCAGTTGTTACAAAGGAAACATCATCATCACATTATTAATCCCACTGTTTTTATTGCTTGTTATATTTGCAAGCATCCAATTCCATCTTGTTGGCTTTGGACATCCACAAATTGAGCCATGTTGTCTACTTCAGCCTTTCTCCACTTTTCTTAGAATAATTTTCTTCAGTCCCTCCATGTTCAGTTTTGATTACTTCCTTTTCACCTGCCCCTTGTCCCTTTTTTCAACATTCTCTTTTGGAAAATGATGTTTTTTTATCTGGAAGACTGAAGGTTTACTGGTTGGAAAATGTTTAATTCCCTGTACTCCGTGTATTATATAATAAAGCTGTGCCCTTTTTAGTATGTATTCCCTTTACTTCATAGACATTAGTCACTTTCATTCACCTTCTTATCTGTTGTGAACTTCATCTTTTTCTTCTTCTATGTGCTCTGAATCCTCAAACTGATAAATGCTTGTATCCAGAGTTCCAAATTTGTCTGTAATGTTACCTTGTTCAGTAGGTGATGAGTGATCTTACTCATGATAGACACTGTGTGTCCTAATTGTGTTTTATTTGCTCTTTACAAAACATTATTTATCTTTTCAGCCCAGTCATTAGTATGTGTAACAACACTTCTCCAAGCTGTGCCAATTGAGCAGGTGCAATAGCTGTCAGTAAGTTTAGGTTTTACTACTAATAACGGTAAGCAAACCATCCAAGTTTGACCCGAGGAACACAGATCACTGGTGCTATCAGACACTACCTTTAAATATACATTGCATTTAGCACACTGTACAAGATACTTGTACTTTACCAAATCATTGATGGCATACTCATTTAAGGAATCCATTTCCATCTGGAAATGAATATGGAATTCCAAAAGAAAAGTACAATCAAAACCAGATATCCCAAAATTCAAAGAGATATTAAATCAACTTCTATGAGAAAAATCACTCACAATATGCAACTAAATATTAAATTAAGTAAATAATGTAATAGCCCACAGTTATAAAACCCAGGTTAAGTGAGAAATTGAAAATTACTGACACATTTATAGGATGTTGATAAGGAGAGGTGATGAAAAGTTGGGAAAAAGAGGAAAGAACAATGAGACTGGTGAATAGATAAGGGCTTGCTGTGTAGTATGGCTACACAGATTCATTATTGCAAAATACAGTGTATGTTTGATAGCCACCCAGCTGCCTAAAAACAAAAATATATTGTGAAGTCATTAAATTCTTTTGTCATTATTTCCTGAAAATGTTCCTTGTTATAATTTCCACACGTCTGAATCTGTGAAATTGTGTTTATATTCAATACTTTAAAAAATAATAAACTAACTGTGTGTGTGTGTGTGTGAGTGTGTGTGTGTGTGTGTGTGTGTGTGTGTGTGTGTGTGTGTGTGTGCGTGTGTGTGCGTGTGTGTGTGAGTGTAAATGTGTGTATGTATGCGTGTGCAAGAGCTTGCATTGCTGCCTATATCTAACTGTTAAAAAACCCATACATGACTGAAATTACAATAGTAAATGCTTGGGATCAGCAATATTCCAATAGCACTATTGTCTGATACAATGACTAGGTAATGAGTCAACAAGGTGGTCTTTCTCTTTGTAGCCATAGCTCTCTGTGAATCACATCTTCTCACCATTTAGCTATTTGATGAACCAGCATTAGGAAATGAGTATGACTGGTGAGGACTGTGATGCCTCTGCAATGGCCCAGTAATCAAGGAGCCTCAATCCTCACCACTAGCACCAGTGAAGGACGTGCACATTGGGAGGATGACAAGTACACACACAGTAAAGTACAATTTCCCTTATGAGCAGACAGAGATCACAGTCAATCTAGGGCTGGTTTCTCCCTCTTTCTCTAGCTCCCCAGTAAAACTCCCCACTGGCACAGATACAGGATTAAGACCTCAGCTAAGCTGTCAAGCCAAAACCTCCACCATCCTCTCTGTTCAACCAGTGCTTTGTATCCCTGCCCAAGTAGCTGATACACACAGACACACTTTGAGATTTGATCTATACACAAACATATACCTGGGAAAGGCTGGCACAGGTTTACCAGCTATGCCCCCTTCTGCCCAGATCATAAGTTAGTTAGCACTGTCACCAGTACCCCTTATCAGCTACTTTAAGGCCCTTCCCAAAGGGTGGACAATCATACTGTGTAATGTTACTATTATCCAAATGGTAAGTGTGACCAGGACTTGAAGGCTATTTAGGAGTGGCCTGTACAATGTCACCAAATAAATATGCAAGTACTCTAAGAGCTTAAATATCTCTAAACAAACCAGCCACAATTAAAATATATTTAATAATAAATAATAAAAGAACAAGACAATATCCAATAACTCAGCACAGTGACTACAGAGTTCAGAATTGCAGGAAATATTTTAAAATAACATTGCAGGACAGTCTCAAATCAATACAGAAAACATCTAAACTAAACTTTACTATATTTCTATCTATATCCAAAAGATACTCTGTCCTAAATAACGTACTTACAGAGCAAGGCAAATGCAGATGCGAAATGCTGAATGGATGTTTCTAGATCCAAGACAAGATACAAAATGCACAGACACTCTCTGATATAGTTCTTAAATTAATAATATACATTACTGCTGGGTTAGCTGGGATGACATCACGCTTTGTCACCTGCCTTCAGTTCCCAGGCTTACAGAAACTTAGAATTTAGCACCTCTGTGTCAGAGGTGCATTTTTCTCAGAAGCTTGCCTAGAACTGGAAGTCGTAAAACTGTTAAGCACTTTTACATTTGAAACCTAGTAATTATGTCTGTTTCCAGACAATAGGAAAACCTCCAACTATATAAATAGATAGATAGATAGATAGATAGATAGATAGATAGATAGATAGATAGATAGATAGATATATGAAGATTGATTCAGATAGAGAGACAGATATATAGACAGATGGGCAGATCTGTATATGTGACACATAGCATACACAACACCCACCGTGAGACTTAAATCCATGAGTCACATTTCCACAAGTTAAAAGCCCATAAAACTAACCTCCACACAATCCATTATTCTAGTTATAGATGATGTCATAATGAAACTCATCAATAAACCATTCATCACGCTATCGAAGGAGAGGGTCATGGCCAGTTGCCTACCATGTGCCATCATTTGCCACATTGACCATGCACTTGAGTCCTTGCACCACAAGTACACATGTGACCCTGTTGTAGTTCATGTGGGTATAAATAACTTTAGATACAACTTCCAGCACTATATGATGGGAGACATGATAGAGCAGATATGTACCTAGCCTTGAAAAGCATTCTACCATCACCAGGAATGATTCAGCAACACAATGAAAAGACTATTGATTTCAACAATTGGCTTAGTTTCTGGTGTAATTTAAAGGGGATACAATGTACACACATACACACACACACACACACACACACACACACACACACACACACACACACACACACACACACACACACACACACACACACACACATATATATATATATATGTATACATATATAAATATATATGTATACATATATAAATATATATGTATACATATATAAATATATATGTATACATATATAAATATATATATATATATATATATATATATATATATATATATATATATATATATATATATATATATATATGTTAGGAGGATATGGCAAATAGCCCCAACTGCTTTGCCAGTGATGGCCTGTACCTATACCCCCATGGCTTTTATATATTAGCAAAATCCTTGTCTACCCCATTGTGCCTTTTTAAGCAACATCAGTTTCCTAAAGATTCCAACTTAACAAAATAGAATCTGTGTAACATAAAGATATTACTGCTTAATGCTAGGAGGCTTAAAAAACTCCACTCCCTTCAAGCATTCCTTACCCTTGAAAAATTGATATATGCATTGGCATGGAGACCTGTTTCAAGACTGATGAGAATATTTCGTCAGTGCAGGGTTTCAATGCCTAACACTTATCCACTGCACTAGATGAAGGCACTAAATGTTTTTGTGTTTCCATATTCTTAAACAATCATCCCCAGGCTAATCAGATAAGATAATGACCTAGAAACCCTCCATATCCAACCTACTATCAACAAAACCCTTTATTATATCACAGTTAGCTATGATACCCCCATAACCCCTACATAAATGTACATTACATTAAGTTAAACACAACTCTTCAAGGTGACTTCAACTACCCACTAAATCAACTGGGAAACCTATATATCTTCAAATGTATGCCCAGAATGTTTTGTACTTTATCGTTACTTACTCTCTTGACCAATTATCCTAAACCTCAGCCATGGGTGATAAAATCCTGAACATAGTCATTATCAATATGGAGCAGCTTTGCTCTACACTATTTCTAGCTTCCTCCTTGGTTAAATTGGACAGCAAATTAGACACACTCACCATAAAACTGAAGCTGTAAGTATCCTCAAATACCTCAATATTCAGCAAGTATGCTAAGGTTAATCTGATAAAACTGACTGATTGCCTGGCTAATTTCAAAATGCTCTTTCAACTTGACTCCACGGCTTATGCAATTCAATTATTTACTGCCAAATTCTGGTCATATGCAAATAAGTGCATTGCTACAGCTGTCTTTCTTCAAAATAAATACAATGCAAATTTAAAATAAAAAATAAAACCCTATGGTAAAGGGTCCCTATTGGATTACTGAAGTTTCAAAACTTCGAGCATCATACGGCTAAGACCATAAGATCGAAGTTTTGAAACTTTGAACGTTTTGAATGGAGATCATCGTACAGCGTGGAACTGGGAATTTATCATTTTCCTCACTGTAGTGTGATCTTGGAATTGGTATGTTTAATTAGCAGGGAGATTGGGGGGTTCAGGGGTGCTTCCCCCTGCAAAAGCATAAAAAATTTGTTTTTATTTTTTTTTTTATTTTAGTTTTGAAGTTTCAAAACTTTGATCATATGTCTTGGCTGTATGATGTTTGAAGTTTTGAGACTTCAGTAATCTAAAGGAGACCCATGGTAAAACCCAAATATGAACAGTCTTTCTAATAAAAGAAAAAAAATCATTACATGCAAAAGTTTAAGTATCGTGATACCAAAATTGATCTTGCTAAACTTAACAGGGGACCTCCAAATCTGGATTAAATCAACTAAAGCCAAATAAGAACTAAAAATAGTGACACAGGCAAAGGATAACTACAAAGCCTGTTTCAACTATGTTAGAAATTATAGTAAAAATGTCCAGAACTGCTCATGCACATACTTGGAGCCAGAGACTATAGTTAAGTTACTAGTGGTCAAGTTTAGCTCAAACATTACCCCCCCCCCCATGTTCCAGGATTACATACCTTTATCTACACACACACACACACACACACACACACACACACACACACACACACACACACACACACACACACACACACATACACAAATCTCCCAAGACCAAGTTCTTAGGTCACCATCAAAAGCCAACAACATTACTTCTGTGGGATCAGATAACATACCAGGCTACCTACTAGCCATCCAGAGACAGGACTTGTTAGACCCCTTACAAAAGCTTTTAGTATCAGCCCCCAGACTTCATGCCAAATGAATGGAGGGCAGTTGCAATCATCCCCCTTGCACAATGGTGGGGTGTCAATAGGACCGGGTAATTATAGTTTATAGTTAAGGGAATCATCTGATAAAAATGTGAAAATAAGTATTATTTTATACTTCTAGTAATAACTTTGATCACATTTTATTAGTTTTCTGTGATATTTGTTGTACTTTAAATAAAAAAAAAACTTTACTGTTCTACTGCTGCTGAAGTGCTCTGATCTAAACCTGAGTATTTGATTGACGGTGGAAGGCTTATTGTGTTCTTTTCTGAATGGTAATTGGTTTAAAACCTGTTTCTTTCTGCCTGTGTATAAGCCTCAAGTTTGTACAGGTTTTGGCTTAATTGCTCAGAGCTACTTGTTGTTTGGTGACTACACCAGAGAGTTCCAGTGAATCTGCTTACAAGTTAAGGCAATCCTCTGTGAAAAAGCTGAAAATAAGTATTATTTGGCACTTCTGTTGATAACTGTGATTGCATTTGTATTGGTTTCCTGTAATATTTGCTGCACTTTAAATAAAAATGTACAGTTCTACTTCTGCTTTAAGTACTTATTACATTGTATTAGATAGTCAGGGCTGTTGTATCTAGATTGTGTGGTCTTCTTAAACATTGGCTCCAAACAGCTATATTACATTAAGAAGAGTTTTTTTTTTCTGCACTCGTATGGCAGAAATGTGCTCATCTAAACCTAACTGAGTTGGGGATCAGAGGTGGAAGGATTACTGTGTGCTCTCCTGATTGGTAATTAGCTTAAAACGTGTTCATTTTTGAATGTATATAAGCCTCTCATTTGTGCCAAGCTGCTCTCCACTCACCAGTGGTTAGCACTTCCCTATACAGACGCAAATGCCTTGAATATAAAGTTTTCCTAGAATAATGATGACTGAAATCATGCCCAGCCCCCTGCTGCTCTAGGAGCAACTAAGTTGTGTGCTGAGTAGCATTGCTCTGTTGGTTAACCTTAGGCTACACCAAGTATAGCTTCCACTCATAGTCTCTGTGCTGCCACACAGTTGAGTATAATTAACCCATTCCTTTCCCTGATAAAACCCACAGTAAGAACCTGAAATCATGACTGGCAGTTTTCTGCCATCTCTGTTGCCATCCTGATGGGCATTGGCATCCTGAGGCAGTGTAGCAATTGTCTCATGTATACTGACAACCACTTAAACCTGAAACAAATACTATATGTGAAAGGCGTAGTTATACTATGAAAATGGAGGCAAGACTCTCACATACAGCCAAATCGAATGCCAAACAGGTTATTAGCATACACACATAACTTCCAATACTAAATAAGCATTTAACTCATAAATCCACTTATGTGGATGGACTCACTAGCAAATTACCAAAAACTCAGAGGCCTCCCAAATGCGTTTATATCACATTATCGAAAGATGAAAATAGCTAATGCTATTTCATCATACCTAAAATATCTAAACCACATAATATCGAACATTCAGAACAGTAAATTTTTTCCTTAGGAAAAAATTTGCTATTCCGAAACACATACACACAACACAAGCACACCTAAAAAACATCAATACACACACATACACTTATAATCCTACAACTAACCCTACACTAAACTATACATACATTATCTATCCTCTTACTTTAACCGAAACCCTAACCCAAAGGTCCGTCACTATCGCACACTCACCAAACCCACGCCCTAACCCTAACTCACTTAACCCCGCCCCCTAAACCTAATTCACCTAACCCATGCCCTAATCCTAACAACCACACAATCGCACACTTACCTGAATCTGACTGGTAAATCACCATAGCGCTGAAAATAGTGAAGCCACAGAACCGGCCAACTGAATTCTTTCCCTAGGAAAGAATTCGGTGTTCTGCAGCTTTGCTATTTTTAGCATTCGATTAAAATGGGTCAATATTAGAACATTCAAAGTTGTAAAACTTCGATGTGTGTTAATACTAGAGAATTGTTAGAAAGTGATGTGAAGATAAGAGAAACTAGAGAGGAGATTGAGGGTAGTACTGCATGAGTGTTTAAAAGAAAAAAAGAGCCTAATGGAATGAAGTGGGAAGGTAGCAGAGTGAAAAGAGAGAAGCTTAGGTTAAGGTCTGGTTGATTGGAGTATTAGAGATGTGAGGAAAACATGACTGGGAAATGTCTATATTAATGTGTAAGCTTTTACCAGGAGTGGGAGATAGGTGGGGTTTTGGGTGGTGACCAGGTCCTATAAATGCAATGGATTGAGGGGGTGGCTAGGGAATTAGGAAAGGAAGGGAGCTTAGCGGGTAAAACAGAAACTGTGAGTTATCACACAGGTAACTGCTATACAGGTTTCTTCTGCCTTTAAGATGGGGTCTTTTTTCACACAACGGAGAAAAACTTAATTGACCGGCTATTCCACAAACAATAATCCGCAAACATCACTTTCAATGAAGAGTGAAACATTCATAAAAAAAATCATCAAAACATAATAGCTGGCCAACAAGGAAGTACTGTACTGTATAAGGTAAACTAAACAAAACCTTTTCAAAATTTGCCCTTTTCCCCACTGTAGTGCAATCTCAGACTTGGTATATATAGTTGGGGGATTGGAGTGCAGCCCCCCATATTGGGGGTGTTGGGGGCACAGCCCCCCACGTTTGTCGGTTGCTTCCTTGTTGTTAACCATCTATTACCTTTCAATGTTTTTTTTTACAATTATTTCAGATTTCAGTGAAAGAGACATTCTTGGATTACTGCTCGTGGAATACATGTTCAATTAAGTTTTTCTTTGATGTGTGAACATAGTTCCTTTAAGATGTATTTAAAATAAAAAGACATTGCTTATAAAAACAGTGTTTAGGAAAAAGTAGATTTGTATGTCTGAAACTGAAGAAATTATAAATCTATGTTATTATCTCAGTTTACTTGTGGGGGCATGGATGGCACTAGGGGATATGGAAAGAATTGCAAGTTTAGAAATTCTGGAAGTAAACATGCAGGACTCTGTGCCTTTACTTGACACTACAGAGCAGGCATTTATACTTGATGTTTTGCAATTATTTATTGTAAGACACTTATTCCAAGAATAAGTTTACCTACAGAAATATTTATTTGCACATATGATATTCACATTTGCTGCCTCTGTTGAAGTTCCTGGTCAGCCTGGATATGGAAGGTGTGTGGGGTTAAATTATTCCACTTCCTTTCAGCTGCGCAAGACTGGTATCACTTATAGTAAGATAGACCTAATGTGGGCAAGCCAATAATAAGAACCACACCTGTGCATTTTCTAAATTCACTTATGCATAGTTTCTGCAGGTTGTATGGAACTGTGTAGGACAGAATACTTCATGCTTTGCCTAATGCCACTGTGATAGCAAAATGTTTTTAAACTAAAAGAAGAATGTGTCTTGTCCATTTTGCAAGTTCGTTTTTTTATTATTATTTTTATCAGCTGTATTTAAAGTTTATTTTTTTAGCAACTGTATAAACGCAAAGAGCATGGATGTAGGTAATGGCAGGGACGAGGTGCACCAAAAAATAGAGAACAACCATTTAAGCGCTTTCATTTAGTACATTCACCAAACTTCATCATTCACTCTTAATTAAGGAATTAATTGTTTTATATCACATCCCCAACAATAAAATCCAGCAACCAATGAAAAAAACAACAATTACTAAAACTCAGTTAACCCTTTAGTTACCAATAACTGTGATACATATATTTGTATATACATTATTATAGAAAATTAGTACATATAAAAATATATAAAACACACACACACACACACACACACACACACACACACGCACGCACACACACACACACACACACACACATATATATATATATATATATATATATATATATATATATATTTATATATATATATATATATATTTACAATGACTAAAACTACGTATCAAAAACTTTTAATTTTAAAAGAATAGAAATTGAAATCATGTCATTAATACCAGGTGGGAAACTAACATTTAAAAATATTTGCCACCAATTTTCCTTTTGTTCTAGATATATTTTCCATTGCCCAGCCTGAGGATCCCTCTTGACTTGATGTATAACTGCAAACATAAATGTAGGCTCAGGATATATTTTTAAATGTCTATATAATGCATTAGTTTCTTTCTTCTGTGAAATCTTATAACAATGCTCATAAATTCTTTGAGCTAGTTTACGTTGGGTCTTTCTATATAAAATGCTGGACACTGCCAACAGACAGCAATATAAGCTACAGCTTGGGAATAGAAACTAAACCTACCCCTAATATGTACTTTTTTATTCCTAACCTCAAAACTGGTAGCAGTTAATATATGGCAACATTAATGGCACATCCCACATGGTGTCATCTTACCTATATTCACTACTGGGCCCTGCCCTTCTAAAATGTTTTTTTAAATTAAGGCCTCTTCTATGCACAATATTAGGGAGTACTCCCAGTCTGTCAGCTATGTCCTGATCCCCCATTATTATATTCCATTTTTTTGATATTTTAACGAAAAAGTGGAATATAATAATGGGGGATCAGGACATAGCTGACAGACTGGGAGTACACCCTAATATTGTGTATAGAAGAGGCCCTAATTTAAAAAAAACATTTTAGAAAGGCAGGGCCCAGTAGTAAATATAGGTCAGACGATGCCTTGTGGGATGTGCCATCAATGTTGCCATGTATTAACTGGTTTTAGTTTTGAGATTAGGAATAATAAAATATATATTAGGGGTAGGTTTAGTTGCTATTTCAAGCTATAGTTTATATTGCTACCTGTTTGCAGTGTCCAGCATTTTATATAGGAAAGTCCCAGGATAAACTAGCTCAAAGAATTTCGAGCATTATTATGAGATTTCACAGAAAAAACAAAACTAATGCATTATACAGACATTTAAAAGTATATCCTGAGCATACATTTAAGTTTGCAGTTATACATCAAGTCAAGATGGATCCCCGGGGTGGGCCATGGAAAGTATATCTAGAACAAAAGGAAACATGGTGGCAAATATTTTTAAATGCTGTTTTCCCACCTGGTCTTAATGACATGATTTCAATTTCTAGTATTTTAAAATTAAAAGTTTTTGATACGTAGTTTTAGTAATTTTATATATGCATTTATATATATGTATATATATATATATATATATATATGTTTTATATATTTTTATATGTACTTATTTTCTATAGTAATGTATATACAGAAATATGTATCAAAGCTATTGGTAACTAAAGGGATAGATGAGTTTTAGTAATAGTTGCTTTTTCATTGGCTGCTGGATTTTATTGTTGGGGGTGTGATATAAAAGAGTTAATTCCTTAATTAAGTGTGTCCAATGAAGTTTGGTGAATGTACTAAATGAAAGCGCTTACAATAAACGGTTCTTCTCTAGTTTTTGGTGCACCTTGTCCCTGCCATTACCTTCTGCTGTGCTATTTTTGTTTATACTGTGTTTTTCTTGGTTTGTGGCTTTTTTTAGAAACTGTCCTGTTCAAGTTGATTTATGAAATTTATTACATCTGATACGCTGCCATATGGTCATGTGTTATTTTATTTATTTATTTTGTTTGTGTCTGTTAATCTTATATCATTGTGAATAAACAGTAAATAGTCTTAACATTTGAGTTTAGGATGTTAATGATTTATTTTTTTTCTTTAGATTAACCATTGCATAAACAGGGATTTTCATATTGGGTTTCTGATTGGTTAGGGAACTAATGCCTGTATTAAATATGAATATGTGCATTGAAGATGTACATTATTTACAAATATGCAAATCAAGCACTAGCTAAATATTTTATTTCATGGTTATATGTGGGTATGTCATTAAGAATGCAAAGGTAGGTGGTATAAAATATGGGATGCATTTGACAATATCAAATGAAGAGCAAATATTTTCTGGTCAGATCCTTATAGCATAGCCTAGCATGTAATGCATACATAATAAGGCTGATCTGCAGAGAGTGTTTCTGAATTGTAGTTAAAGCTGAATGTAATAGAAAGCTTAAAAATGAGTGACTCCACACTGCTTCAAGTAAAGTTTTATTAAGTGTCTGTCACATGCAATCTGATGATGTATGTTATCCTGCATGTCATATATATCATTCAGGGCCATCATTGCTCTATGTGACCTTTTTCTACATGCATTGTCCAGTACTGGCTCCTCCTACTTATTGGTATATGCTTTGTCTTCAGAATGCTGCCCAGTTTATGATGGGTGGCATAAACCATGTCACAGATGGTTCTGCTTAATTCAGTCTTCATTCAGAACTTTGTTAATCTTCTTTCCCTGTACTAATGTATAAACTTAAATACCACAGATAGATACAGAGATAAACAGACAGAAAGACAGAGAGACAAGCAGTTAGATAGGTGGACAGATAGATAGATATGCAGACTGATATGTAGAAGTGCTTGCATACAAGCACACAACACACACACACACACACACACACACACACACACACACTCACACATGCACGCACACATACATGTACACACACACACACACACACACACACACACACACATGCACACACATACAAACACACACACACACACACACGCACACACACGCACACACACGCACACACTCTAACTTTATTTTATAACTAACACAACTAACACACACCGACACACACACACACACACACACACACACACACACACACACACACACACACACACACACACACACACGTTCTAACTTTATAACTAATTGTTATAGAAGTCAGTGTATTATAAACTATCTTTTGTAAGTCACGGTTCTCATAAGAATTGGCCCTCAAAGCCTCTTGGCTTCTATAGCTTTACATTCAAAACAAGAAAAATGTCTAATAAGTACGTTTCAGAACAGCTATTATCATGCAGAGCTTGCAGAGTAATGTAAGGTAAACTGATAAAGAACTGCAGCAAACCTTGATTACAACACAATGAAATTAGTGTGCGTGTAATGCTGCTGGGTCAGGAAATATTACAAACGGCGATGTTTTGCCTCACCACTGCCTCTCTGTCATATGTCTAATATACAACTTCATATTTGTGTTATCTGTTCAGAGTCTTGATAGCTTGAAGCAAAAAAAAAAACAGCATGTCTGCTCCTAATTTGATAGCTTGCATTAAAATGCATTAGGTGTGAAAAATGGAAAATGACAGTAATGAATTTATCCGTAAATAAAATGTTACATGGTATTTGTTGACTGTGCGGTGATTTAAATGTTGAAATAATTTAACAGATAGGAGTTAAAGCCACTGTTGGCAATTTTTGCTCTTGAGAAGTAAGATAAGCATTTTATGTTTTTGCATAGATGACAGTATATTGATGCTATCTCAGCTATCAGGATTAAAATATTATGCAGCCTGCAAGGAGAGAATACTTTTGGCTTCAATAAAAGTGTTTTTTGCCATAGCTTAATTTTATGATAGTTAAAGACAAAGTGGTACCAGTGACAGTAGTGCTGAACAGATACTTATAGCAGTAGTGGCATACACACCAACCCTTGAAAATCGTGCTTATTTATAACTTATTTAAACTGGATCATTTTATTACATAATTCCCAAATTAATGATGCTGTATGATTACCATATGTTAAAGAAGTGTTTCACTATGTGTGTACATGTGTGTGCATGCATGTGTGCGTGCATGCATGCATGCATGTGTGTGTATGTGTATGCAAATGTGAGCGCCTATGCGTATGTGTGTGCGTGTGTGTGTGTGTGTGTGTGTGTGTGTGTGTGTGTGTGTGTGTGTGTGTATTTGAGTGCATGTGTGTGCGTTATTGCGTGCATTTATATATTATATGTGTGGGTCTATATCACATAATCAAACTCTTAATTTATCGAATACCTAATCATTGAACCCTAATTGTTGAACTAGCTATTCAGCAAATGAATTAATCATCAAAGTGGAAGTCATCAAAAGATTTTACTAGGCCTTCCTGAAAAAATGTTGTGATTGCCATGCTGACTGGCCATTATTTACCCATTACCTCATTCTAGTGTGATATTGGAGACTGTATATTTAATTTGCAGGGGGTGTGGGAGGTGTAGGAGGGCACAGCCTCCCCTACAAAAACATAAAAAAGTCTACCTTTCACAGTGTTGGTCACGTAAAATATTTTGATGAATACTGCTTTAATGACTAGGTCATTCAATGACTAGGTAGTTAGACAATTAGGGATTGATGATTAGGTATCCTATAAATTAAAAGTTTGACAATGTGATATAGACCCATACATGTATACGTATATGTGATGCCCATGCACTAGCCCAGTAATCAAGGAGCCTCAATCCTCACCACTAGCACCAGTGAGGGGCATGCAGATTGGGGGATAACAAGTACACAACCAATAAAGTACAATTTCCCTTAACAGCACACAGCAATCATAGTCTGGGGCTGGTTTCTCCCTTTCTCTCCAGTTCCCCAATAAGACTCCCCACTGGCATAGCTATATGGTCCAGATCTGAGCCTAGTGGTCAAGCTAAAACATCCAGCACCCTCTCTGTCCAACCAGTGCTTTGTGTCCCTACCCAAGTAGCTGACACAAACACACTTTAAGATTTGATTTATATACAAATCCACAGACACTCCTGGGGAAGGCTGACATAGGTTCTCCAACTATGCCCCCTTTTTGACCAGACTATAAAGTAGTACTGACTGTCACCAACCACTATTATCAGCTAATATAAAGCCCTTCCCAAAGGGTGACCAATTTCACTGTGTAATATTACTGTTATCCAAATAGTAAGTGTGCCGAACAGCAAGACTATTGGAGTGACTTGGACAGCATCACCAAATACATGCAAGTACTCTTTAAGAGCAAAAATTATCTCTACACAAAACAGCCATAGTTGAAAGGTTTAAAAATATTTAATAATAAATAATAAAAACACAAGACAAATCTCCTCATTTCAACACAGTGCTAATCAAGAGTTCAGAAATCACAGGAACTTTAAAACAATATTGTAGGATAGTCTGATATAAATATAGAAAACAGCTAGGCTAATCTGGCTAAATTCCTATCTAACTCAAAGGGAAACTATGTCTTAAATAACTTTACTTACAATGCAAAGTGCTGGTGAGTTGTTACCAGATCCAGATCAACATACAAAATGCTCAAATCTTTCTCTCTGAGATAGTCTTAAATTGATAACACCCAGTACTGCTGAGTCATTTCACGTTACATCATTTTTATCAATTCGCCTTTAGTTCCCAGGCTAACTGAAACTCATAATCTACATTTCTTTTTTAGCTGCACCTGGCCAGAAAGCCACAGCAATAAAAGATACTTTTGCATGTAAAACCTTAGTAATTATCTCTTAAATTAAGACAATAGAAAGAATTTGCTAGCTCAGACATCCTGTATCTGAGCTTGAGATCAAACACAGTTGTAATTATTTACTTAACAGCTTTCTTCCAGCAGGGTGCACTATGGTTAATTTTTTGAAGTTCAGCATATAACAGTTTTTTTTACATTTAGTTTTCTTACATTTGTACAAACAAGCCTGTGGATTATATTAATATTTACAATGACATAAAATTACATAGATATATATATATATATATATATATATATATATATATATATATATATATATATATGTGTGTGTGTGTGTGTGTGTGTAACAATTTATAGCATACATGTCATAGGTACTTGCTAATCTATTGATCTGTGAGGATATTCTGAAGTGAAGCCTTGCATTCACATGGTATTTTTTACCTTGTATTTTATCTATGGCTTACTCTGTGGGGAGCAGAACAAGGATATGTTCAGACATTTACTTCTTGCCCTTGTCCATGAGGGACACGGGTGCTTAAATGGGGTAAATATGTGGTTACTCACTCATTCATCCATATTACATTTTAATGGAGTCAGAAAATTACTTTATTTTACGTGTAGTGGAGGATAATTCCATAAGTATTATTCTCTGTGATACATACCTACCCTCCAACATGGTATATTTATTCTGCAAAAGAGTTGAAATCCCCTGAGTGGGTATGCACATTAACATTGGCTCACAAGTGTTTATTAGGTCAGAAAAGATATGATCGGTTGAGCTTGTATATGCAAGGCAGAATTCATCTCTTAGCTATCTACATGATACTGAGAAGAGGGACAAGGCTTTGAGATTGTCTGCATAGATTTATGATTTAAAACATTGAACCTTTTTTAGGAGATGACTGGTGTGGATCTTTCCAGTTGTGATAAGTATAGGTTCATATACTGTGGTGGTGGTGCTGCAGTAGCATTGTCGCCTCACAGTAAGATGTTGTCCTGTTCCATTCTCAGCTAGTGCATCTTCTGTGTGGAGACATGTGTGAATGGGCGTACCTTCGTTGAAGGTTGTGCGTCAGGGCCGGCAACTCGGCATGTAAAAATCTACTGCCAATCATTAGTGAACCGGAGTTCTACTGTGGCGTACCCTAACCGGGAAAAGCCGAAAGACACAACAACATTCTATAGGTTCATAGGTTGGTACTAGGCTTTCTGCCTGAAGGCATTTATAAGCCTAGCCAGAATGTGTTGGCTTTCACTGCCCCCTTAGATTAGTTCCCTGTGCCTCTGTCCAACAGAACCACTGAATTGATCCCTGAGGTGAACTTTCTGTTTCCCATCCACTCATCAAAGTTTCTTTTGAAAAGTGTTAGTGAGGAGTTCTGCCTAATGTAGATTGGGATCTTGTTCTAAAGTATGGGAAATCTCTGGGACAAGAATCTATCCCTCCAGCACATCTTATTTATTGTTGTGGTGAGGTTTAGATCCCTAGAGTGTGTGGCTCGAGAGAATAAGGTTTTCTTTAGGTGGAGCATGTCCATCAAATCTGGGTTGGACATGGCCTTGTATGTCAGGCAGAGATCACCTCTGAGTAGGCGGTATGCAACCAAGTACAAATGGAGTTTCTTCAGTTGAGCTGCATAGGTCATCTGTTTGAGGCCAGTGATCCTCTTGGTGAGGTACTTCTGTGGTCTTTCCAGCTGTTGCAGGTGTCTTGTAAGGTACAACCCAAATGGGGCGTTGTACTCTATGATGAGTCTGAGGAGTGATGAGTAGAGGGGCACAATGACCTCTTTTGATCTGGATGCGAACCCTTTTGTGATTAGGTGGGCCATGTAGAAGGATTTTCTAGCCACTTTGGCAATGTGATTATCAAAGGTGAGATTACTATCTATTTGGGTCCCCAGATCCCTTATTATGTCTTCCATATTTAGGGGACTACCACCTATGTGGTAGTTTGTGGGTACTTTGTTTTTTTCAAAGGGGATGACTATGCACTTTTTGGCATTTAGCTTGAGGCTATGATTTTGACACCAGGTATCCGTCTCAGTGAGTCCCTTTTGGAGGATGTCTGTGTCAGCCAGAAAGTCAGTTATAGCCCCTAGTTTGCAGTCATCTGCAAATTTGGTCAGCCATAGTCCTCCCTGTGCTTGCCTGCACCTCTGATAGGTATATGCTGAACAGGAGGGGTCCTAGGACTGAGCCCTGGGGAACGCCACTTGTAATTGGTTTAGAGTCGGACCTAGCTCCCGCAATTCTCACCATGTGGGTTCTGCTTGTGAGCCAGTTGGCAACCCATCTTGTGACGCAGGGGTTTATGTTCAGGCTGGTGAGCTTGTCTATAATACCTGAATGGGGAATGGTGTTTAAGGCCTTAGCGAGGTCTAGGTAGGCTGTATGTACCACCGTTCCCTCATCTATAGCCTTGGTAACTGTCTGAAAGAAGTCCACCAGGTTTATTAGACATGATCTGCCCTTAGCAAAGCCAAACTGGGTAGAGTCCAGTGTTTGGAGGTTTCCAATGTCTCTGTTATTGAGTTCCATGATGATGCATTCCATAGCCTTGCAGACCAAGCTAGTCAGGCTTATAGGGTGATAGTTCCCGGGATCTGTTGTGGCTCCACCTTTGTGGAGCTGAATAACCATTGCTGTGCACCACTCTATCGGTATGTAGCCTGTGGAGAGGCTGAGTTTGAACAGTGTGCTTAGGTGAGGGGTTAGTTCATCTTTGAGCTCGTGTAGGACGCAGCCTGGGACACTGTTCAGTCCCATTGATGCTGTGTTTTTGGCTTTGGAGAGGGCTGTTTTAACCTGAGTGTCTGTGATTTCAGGGACTCTACATTCTTCTGGTATGGTTATGGGCCCTTTTGGGGGAGAGAGGTGGGGGAAGTTTGCGCTGAACCTGTCTGCCAGGATGTTGGCGACATCGGTCAGTTCAGTGTATTTTGTGCCATTCTGCACTAACTCCCAGCAGATCTGAGCATTGCCACTTAGATTCTTGACATAGCTAAAGAATGCCTTGTGATTATCTTTGGAGTCCTTGGCAATGTTTCTTTCAAAGCTCACCTTGTATGATTTTATGAGGGATCGTAGTTTCTTGTTGATACTGATCAGAGATGTCCTCTCTTCTTGGGATTTTACACTTTTCTGTACTAGTTTCCTCCTTCTATTGTATAGCTTGTTTATGGCAGGAGTCCACAAGACTGGTTTCCTTTTCTTGGAGGAGTGAGTCTTGGTTTTCCTTTGGATGGCATGATCCATGCATTCTTTTAGCTGCCTGTAGAATGCATTAGTAAAGGATTTTGCAGCTTGGCCAGTGTTATCCTTCAGCATGGGGGCTTTGAAACTTTCCACCTCAGTCTTAAGTAACGTAAAGTATGCTTTTGAAAAGTTTTCACTGTGGTTTTCTTGTCCTGGGGTGGGGGTGGAATATGGATATCCAAATTGATTTGTTTATGGTCAGATCTAACCAATGAGGGGTTGACCTCTGCTGTGGAACACCGGTCGCCCATGTTGGTGATGACCAGATCCAATATGTTGTCAACTCTGGTGGGAGTGTTGACCAGTTGAACCAGGGTGTTTGAGTTTATAAATTCTAGGAAAAGTTGGGCAAGACAGTTAGTACTTGAGTAGTTCTCCCAGTTAATGTTTGGGTAATTGAAATCACCCAATATTAGGGTGTTTGGTAGGACCTTTATGTTTCCCAGTGTTTCCAGAAATGTGGAATGTGGGTCCTGGGGCATGGTGGTTGATCTGTAGCAAGCTACAATTTGAATTACAGTTTTGCCCATTGTTAGTTGCATGTGGATGATCTCTGAAGCATCGTGCTGTGCCACTAACCTGGAGGTGTGGGTATCCTTGATGAATATGGATACACCCCTGCCTTTTGTATTTCGGTTTGAGTTCTGTGGCCGAAATGTATGGTATGAGTTGTAGCCTGGTAGTGCTGGGGTGATCTCTGGAGCCTTAAACCAGGTTTCTGTTACTGCACATATATTGATTTTCTCCATACTGAGGAGTGCCTCAAGTGCATGCATTTTGAGGTTTAGATTTCTGGCATTGAGTTGCATTACCCTAAGTTTTTTGTTACTTGTGCTATTTACGGTGGTGGTTTTGTCTTTTGAGCCTTGCCTAAAAAAGGCACTATGGGGGTAGCAAGAGCCTTGGCTATACTTAATGGTATGATGTGAGATTAGTACAATGGAATGATTGCATCCTTGGAGCTGGATCCCATACCTTTTCACATAAGATGTGTGATGAAAAAACTTCCTTACGACAGTGGCTATGTGGTGATCAAGGGATGGTTCATTGTCTACATAAATTTCCAGACCAATTACTACAGGAACAGCTTTCAGGGGAGTGTTGCCAATATGATATTTAAAAAGGAAATCATCCTTGCCCAAGGAGTAATTATATATGTTTCTTGGCATTTAGTTTTAGTTTATGGGTTTTACACCAGTTATTTGTTCGGGAAAGGCTATCTGGAAGATCTTGGTGTCCTCTAGGGAGTTAATGATGGCACTAGGTTTATAGTCATCTGCATACTTGGTGAGCTGTAAACCCTTAATGTTTGCTTTGACCTCTGACAAGTAAATGTCAAAGAGGAGTAGGGATGTAGAACCACCCACCCTAATTTCATGAGTTCACTTTGTGACCCCTTTAGTTATCCAGTGAGTTACCTGGTGATTAACATTGAGATTGGAAGATTTTACATGCAATATCTGAGTGTGGGATCATGATGAATGCCTTTACAAATTCCAGATATGTGATGTGTACTGATTTACTCTCATCCATTGGATTGGGTCTAGAGTTTGTAGGTTACTTATATCCTTATTTATTTTCTCTCTAATGATCCTTTCTCTAGCCTTTGCCTATAGGTAATTGTCACTGTTGAACTGACACACTGACCCCATGTAAAAATGGGAAAAAGAAGTTGTGGATGGATTAATCCTTTCTATGGCCTTACAGATTAGGCTGGTCAGACTTAGGAGTCTATAGGATCATAGATTCAAAGGACATTACTTGTTTAATGGCCTATGAGCCCTTACAAGCCTAGCCAAATTTAAACCAAGTTCCCAATTGTCAATTGTTTGGTTAATAAAGTTCAAAGAGGCAAATGCCTATGCTATGCTATCTAATACCGACGGCCTATGTCCATGAGGGGCAAGATTGCCACCCCAGGAGTAAATTAATGATTAACCATCCATTGATCTAGGTTGTGGTGAAGAGGATCAGGGAAGGGCTTTGCTTCTTGTGAATGGGACAGGATAGTCCCTGAGAGATGTATCTACCTCTCCAACATGATTTATTTATGTCATAGGCTTTGTTAAAATCCCTAGAACAAGTGACCCTCATGCAGTTTGATTAGCGAATGTGCAACATTTCCATCAGGGCTGGATCAGACACTGCCATGTTGGTCAGACACAATCACCCCTTCGTAGTCTGTAGGAGACAGAATATAGTAATAGGGCTTTCAATGTTTCTGTGCAGGATTTGTGTTTATATCATGTATCATAATGGTGAGAATCCTCTGAGTTCACCCCAGCTTTTGCAGATGTCTGGTGAGGTACATACAAAAGAGTGCATTGTACTGAATCATTGGTCTGATGAGGACCAAGTACAATGGAATTATAACATCCTTTGATCTGAATGCCATGCCCTTACTTATGACTTGTGCAATTTAGACGGATTTTCTCACCACTGTGGGCACACAGTGTTCGAAGTTTAGATTATTATCAAACGGAATACACATATCACTGGGTCTGGTCTTACTGGGGTGTTGTCTATATTGTAATCAGTCAGTACTATGTCCAGGATATTTGACCCCTAGTGGGTGTGCTGACCAGCTGCTCCAGAAAATTTTCATTGACAAAGTCCCACAAGCCTGCATGTTAGAGGTTGTGTGTGTTCCCCAGTCAATGGTAGGATAGTTACAATCACCCATGAGTATGGTATTGGGCTGCATGGCGAGTGACTTCAGCAGGTCCAGGTATACAATATGTTTTTTCCTGGTTCATGGTGGGGGACCTATAGCTAGCAATGATGTGGTAGAGGATTTTGCCTATGGTTAGTTGGACGTGGAGTAGCTTGAGAAAGTTGTACTGTTCGACCAGTCTTGAGGTGTACCTATCCTTTTGAAGATGGATACACCACCTCCGTTAGTTCTTTCTTGCTCAGTTAATGGTCTAAACATATGGAAGGAATTTTAGCCTTGCACAGCCAGGGTGCTTTCCATGGCTTTGAACAATGTCTCAGTGATTGCACAGATGTCAGCATTTTCCACGGTGAGGAGTGCTTCAAGGGAGTGCAGTTTCTTGTTTAGATTCCTAGCACTGAGCAGCAGTAGCTTGAGCTTATCAAAAGAAGATTTTGTTACATTTAGAGGTTGATTACTTTGACATTGTCTAAAAAAGTCACAACAGGGATGGCTAAAGCCTTTGCCAGTATCCAAAACCCTAGAGGAGACAGGTGCAGACCATCTTTGGCAAAACAGCCTGGCCTGTTGATCATGTCCTCCCAGGGTGACAAATACTGGATCTCCTTGGACTGGCACTAAAAGTTAAGCCAATCGTTAAAGTCAATCATTTTTTATTTGTATTATGGCATCATACTTGATGAAGGTAGAATGCTACTCAAGGCTAGGCTCATACCTACCTATGACACATAATCTATCTACATATATATATATATATATATATATATATATATATATATATATATGTATATATATAGCCCAGGGAGGTACATCTCAGGTCATTCACAACCATATGGACTATGACAGAGTCATACTGGTACTTGTGGTTGAGTGACCTGAGTGCTTGTGTGATCTGATGGATTCTGACACCTGAAAGGAAGCTAACCATTGCCTTCTCCTTTTCCAGCCCAGTGAGCAGGACATCTGTGTGTCTCACTATGGAGCCTCCTTGGCTAGTATGTTAGGTTTTGTGGTGTTTTGCCTTGTGGACTTACTTGTTGAGACACTGGTAGGTGTATTATTATGTGTTGTGGTTGTTGTTTGGTTTGTTGTGCATATATGTGGTTTCTGAAGGAGACGTTTGGGAGGGTCTGTATCAGAACATCGAAGTTTTAAAACTTTGAATGTTCTAATATCAACCCGTTTTAATCAAATGCTAAAAATAGTGAAGCTGCAGAACACCAAATTCTTTCCTAGGGAAAGAATTCAGGTAGCCGGTTCTGTGACTTTGCTATTTTCAGCACTGTGGTGGAGATTTACGGGTCGGGTTCAGGTAAGTGTGCGATTGTGTGGTTGTTAGGATTAGGGCACAGGTTAGGTGAATTAGGTTTAGGGCCGGGTTAAGTGAGTTAGGGTTAGGGCGCAGGTTAGGTGAGTGTGCGATAGTGACGGACCTTAGGGTTAGGGTTTGTGGATAAATAGTAGTGTATGTATAGTTTAGTGTAGGGTTAGTTGTAGGATTATAAGTGTATGTGGGTGTATTGATGTTGTTTAGGTGTGCTTGTGTTGTGTGTTTGTGTTTCGGAATAGCAAATTTTTTCCCAAGGAAAAAATTTGCTGTTCTGAATGTTTGATATTATGTGGTTTAGATATTTTAGGTTCAACGAAACAGCGTTCGCTATTGTCATCTTTCGATAACATGATATAAACGCTTAACACACACACGCACACACACACACACACACACACACACACACACACACACACACACACACACACACACACACACACACACACACACACGCACACATCTTGCTCTGCATATTGACTTCTCCTCCTCTCTTATTCCTTCAATTTCATTCTTAATTACTCGACATCTACAATGTTACTATTCTACACAATTGTATTATTATCCCTCACAACTGCTGCCTTCCGTGCATCTTACCAATAGATAATCCTCCGGACCCACACCAGTCATCTCCTAAATACTGCACATCTCCGGCTATTAAAAGCCTGTATTCTCTTTTTCTCTGCTACTGTCCACTTCTTTAATATAATGCATTACATAGCAAAATAATCAACAAGCATTCCCCTAGACCAAGGACAAAATTCAGACACCTTTATACATATTTTGCTGTCACTTTTCACTTGAAAACATTTGGTGACATCCATCTTAACCCAGGTCCTGCAGCCATTCAACAAAATAACAAGTCCCCCACATCATAAAATAGACATCCCTCAAAGCCATACCATCTCCACCTATGCACAGCTAACCATAGAAACAGAAAAAATAATCTTAATGGTGTACATGCCAGGGTAAACTGCCACTCCCCAGATATACTTGTAGCCACAGAAACTTGGCTAAAATAAGAAACAAAAGATGAAAAATGCTTACCGCAGGGATATAACACCTTAAGACTTTACAGAACCCATAAAAAGGTGGCAGGGTGACATCATCTGCAAGAATACTTTAAACCTCTTTAGGTCTCAAATAAATCCACCTCCATTCTTCAGTGTTAAAATAATTATGGCATCCTTGCAAATTAATGTTCACAAATGTCTTTGCATTATAAGAGGTTATTTTCTCCCAGGGAAGTATCAGTGTTACTGCTGAACTTCTGTCTCAGCAGGGCATCAACCAACATTTCACTTGAGGCAATCATTTTAGGTGACAATGTAGATTGGCAGACTATTGACAGTAACAGTCCTTTTAATGTCATTAATCTATACGGTGCTGATAACCTTATTTAACCTCCCACAAGGTACAAAACAAAGTTTGGTAGTGCTTGTACCATAGATTGGATTATCACTAATGTCCCCCTCCAAAATCTTCTCAACAGGTACCTTATTTGATACCTTAAGAGATTAACTACTCATCTTCACAATAAGGCATCCTAAACCTAACCAAAAATAGCATCGGTACAACCTTACTCGTAACCTCTCCTCCTTTTAGTAAGGACCAATTCATCACTGCTCTTAAACTGGACAGCTGGTGGTTTCTTCAAACCCTCCCACTTGTTTAAGCTGTATCTCTGATCAGCGTAATTTTCCATAACATACTAAATTAACTATCCCCAATAAGAACCAAAAGAATTAAATTAATCTAGCAGCATGGCTTTCAAAAACGACTAAATCTCTCATGAAAGAAAGAGGCATAGCATGGAAAAAATGGAAGCAAGTTAAAACCAGAGCTACCCATCAATACTATAAACATCTCATAAATTCCACTAAAAATCAAAACAAAAGTGCTAAAAAACTACTGTATTAATATACAGGCAGCAAGTTATAAAAAAAACAAAACTTTTTTGGACTACTATCAACCAGCTGTTAAAATGCTGTACACCAACACACCCTACAGCTATTTCATCTAGCCAGCAAATTCCATACCCACTTCATTCAATCAGTCATCTCTCTTATTAAACCCTTTGCACAGGCTGACTCAAGTTCTTCTCCTTCCTTGTTAGCCCCCAAAAACACTTGTACTCAAACCAGTCTCAATTTCTACAACCATAAAACTGTTACAAACCTTAAAACATACAATCCTTGCTCTTGATAACATACCATATGAGTACTTAAAAACTGCTGCAGATACCCTCGCTTTTCCTATCTCATTCTTAATAAATCACTCCATCACCAAAAGCTATGCCTTAACCATTTGGAAATGCAGTAAAACATCTCAGTCTTCCTCTCCATAAAGGTGGATGCTCAAATGAGCTCTCAGACTCAGGCCTATAGCCATACCATCTCCACTGTAGAAAATTCTGGAGAAGTGCATCCAGTGTCACTTTCTCAGCTTTCTCACTAACCACTGCCTCCTTTGCCCTACACAACACAGTTTCTGTCATTTTTATAGTACATGTATGGCTCTTCTAAGTTTTATAACATCTGTTATCCAATATTAAAACTCTGGGAACTTAGCCTCAGCAATTTTTTTAGATGTATCCAAAGCTTTTCACATGGTATCCAAACAGAGATGGCTTCAAAACCTAGCATGCTTAGGAGAACATGAAACTTTACTATCTCCTCTTTCCTTCCCATTACAGTGGGAGTCCCTTAGGCATCCATTTTAGGTCCCCTGCTGTTCAATATATTCATTAATGATCTCCACCTACCTTCTAAAAAAGCTACTATCATGCAGAACACATGCAATTCAACATAATTTCTTCTACTAAAAGCGTAGATAAATTTAAAAAAAATCTCACCCAAGAGTCTTTCTTCACCATTGAGGCCTGGCTGTCTGATACACAGCTTCCCCTTAACCCTAACAAAAACAAAAATGATCCTATTTACCACCAAGCAGTCAACTGACTGCAAAAACAATTTTAAAAATCACTTCTTCTAACAACACCAACATATAACTAATAATTCAAACTAAGCATCTAGGTGTCACTATTGGTGAAGTCTGAAATGTGATCATCATATAAAACAAGCAATAAAAGCAACCACCAGTATCTACATGCTCTCTATAGAGTCAAACAATACTTCACAGATAATGCCGGAAAACAGTACTGCTTAATCCTTCCTCATCCCTTCTCTACTTTAAGCTGTTTCCATCTTGATTGACCTACAATCCATTCAACTCTCACTCTTGCAACAGCACTGTAGTAAGGTGTCAACATTTGTTGCTAATCATCATTATAGGACTCATCATTGTCTGGCCTTTAAAAACTTCAGTGGGTAAAGCATTACCTTATACTTTCTCAACCAGTCACCTCCCATAAACTCATGTATTATCCAGACAAATGCCTTAGTTTGAAAAAATATTCTCTAACTTTATAACCCAAGTAGACAGTTGAGATCCACTGACAAAATATTATTAACTGTTACAAAATATAACAGCTCATTTGCTGATTCCTTGTAGCTTTTTTCCTGGCCAAACTTTGGAACTGCCTTCCACTCACTCTAGAAATACAGCAAACATCAATTATATTACCTCCTGCCTTTGCCTGCCTATGCAAAGACAGACCCCCCCAAAAAGAGGTGGTGGGGTAGCTGTAATCTACCTTAACACCTTCAATATGACCTCTTACAACTCACTGATACCCAGCTTCGCTACAGCAGAAATCTTAATAACCTTCTTAAAAATGAATGAGAACAACAATATGTATATCATTGCCCTATATATTCCCCCTGGTAATAATATCCACATACTAGAGGACATCCTAGCCTGGAGTTCCAATAACATAACTACAGAAACAATAAACCTGGGTGATGTTAATATAAACTGGCTTGACTTCTCACAGCATTACCTCCTCCCTACCAACATCAACCTATACAAATACAGCCAGCTAATTGCTGACATTACCAGACCCAACAAAGACAACTGACATGGAACAATCTTTGACTGGATCATGGTCTCTGACCCCAATAAAATTGCCATGGCAGGATCCCTCCCAAATAGCATCAGTGACCACTTACCAGCATTTGTAATATGCAAAACTAAACTGAAATACACAAACATCAATACAAATATACTAGGGACTTATCACTTTTCTCTCCTGCAGTTTTTAACAATGCCATTCAAAACATTAATTGGCAACCCCTAAAAACACTCTCTCTAGACAATGCAGTAAAACATTTCAGTTCCTCATTCCTTAATATTCTGAACAGCCTATCACCCCTCCTGCTAAAACACGTAAAATCCTTGCATGCCCCATGGCTCACTAGATCCACCAAACAGAACATGCTCACCAGGGACAAAGTCTGGAAGCTTTGGCAAAAGCACAAAAAAACCCTCTGACCTCTTAAACTACAGACACCTTCGTAACTTAGTAAAATGCCAAATCATTAAGGATAAAAAGAATACTATCATATTTTACAAAATCAACACAAACATAACCATAAACAATTTTGGAGCTCAATCAACAGACTTTTACACCCAGGTTCAAAAGCTAACCCCTTTCCAGGCCCAGGAAAAAATCCCGTAGAAATTGCCACACTTTTCAACACTTATTTTATTGATGTTATAACTAAATTCACTACCAACTTCCCTCAAAATCTCCCTAACCAACCCAACCCTCCTGCCACTAATACCTCCCCAGCCCTTTCCCCAACTTCTCTCTAGTCCCTATTCCCACAACCATAGTAAAGAAAATGCTTCTGAAATTAAAACCCTGCATGAATGCCCCAGACAGCCTGCCTCCAGAAGTCTTACAAACGGCAACAAATTCAGTTGCATAACCCATCAGCATACTTCTTAATAGTTCTTTCCAAGAGTCTTATGTGCTTTCTATTTGGAAAAAGGCATTTATTTTCCCACTCCACAAAGACAGAAACAAAATAGATGTCTCCAGCTTTTGGCCCATTGCATCCTTTCAATCCTCAAGAAATGTATCTACAGCAAGTTCGTTAGCTACCTACTTGACAACAACATACTATCTACAAGCCAGCATGGTATTAGACCAGGGAACAGTACCACAACAGCTGTTATGTCTTTCTGTAGCTATCAGTTGGGCCCGTGACATCAGAAAACTTGCCTCCTCTCTATTTTTTGATCTGTCCAATGCCTTTGATACTATTTCTTATCCACTCCTTCTTAGAAAACTTTCCAGCATGGGTATCTCTCCCTCTACTCTACACTGGTTTTTCAACTACCTCTCAGACAGGCAACAAGCTACAAAATGGCTAAATGCCTTCTACCCTTTCCTTAACACCTCCACAGGTGTTCCCCAAGGGTCCAGCTTAGGCCCACTACTTTTCAGCATTTTCATCAATGACTTCCACTCTAGTCTCATTCAAGGAACAGTCATCCAGTATGCAGATGACTTTGCTTTCATTTGCACTGCCAACTCCTCACACAAACTTCAAAGCTTACCCAAGCAGCCCTCAGCTCCACCGAAAAATGAATGGCATAAATCCTAAAAAAAAAAAAAAAAACTGTTATTTATCCCAAAGAAATCCTGCACCATAAGCAAAGACACTTTCACTATCCTCTCCCATGACAACACCTCTATAGAGGTTGTCATACATACTAAACTTCTAGGTGTTACCATAGGTGAACACCCAACTTTCAACATGCACATTCACAACAACATAAAAAAAGCACATCAGACATTCGGCATGCTATATCGACATAAAACATTCCTCAATTACTCTTCCAAACTAGCCCTTGCCTCCTCTTTCCTGCTCCCCTCTCTCTCTATGGCACCCCTCTTTTCACCAATATTCAGAACAGTCTTAAATCCAAACTACACTCATGCTACAACAAAATAGCAAACTTTGTTACCAATGGAAAGCCCTTATCTCACCACTGCACCTGTCTTAGACTACTGAACTGGCTATAACTACCTCACCACCTTACATATATTCAACTAACTACCGTCCATATACTAATACACAACCCATGCTGTTGCCCAGCCCTTTCTAACCTATTCACTCCATACCACCCTAATAGACCTCTCCACCCGGAAAACCAAATGCTCCTACAGGTAGAAAACCTAACTTCACTGCTGGCCAATGGCTTCACTCCTTTTCTACTGCTAACCTATGGAACTCTCTCCCACTCTCTCTTAGATCTAGTAGCAATACATCTATCTTTAAAAAATCCTTGAAACACCATCTCTCCTCCCACTGGTCATACCCCTGTGCTAACTCCTCACAACCCATAACCTGACTTCTGTCTCTTCTCTTCCTCCCCTCCCACATGTCCCTCCTTCTCCCCTCTCTGCCTCCATCACTATTATCTCCTGAACAGATAAACCTCTTCTATATCCTTTACAAATGTACTGTGCTGTGATATTTTTGACACAACTACAGTGCCAACCTCAGTGCCATCTGCTATATAGGACTGTCAGTCTAATCTGGAACAACTGCTGTATGTATTCCTATCAAATTGTATACATTACTTTGTTACTTAAACTTCAGCAGTTTAATCTGACATATTTTGCTATCTTGTGTTGTTATCACATTGAATGTATTGTATGCTCTTGTGCTTTAGGAGTTGATCTGATATTTTTGTTGTCTTGTCTTTTATCACATTGTAAGCATTGTATTGTCATTGTGCTTTATCTAATTGTATCTATTTGTATCTCTGTGGAGCTATTCTCCCCAGGCCTCCACTAAAAATGGGCACTTTTTGGCCCAGTGGACCTTCCTGGTCAACAAATGCAATAAATAAATAAATAAAATTTTAAGACATAAACAAGAGAATACCTAAATGATATATTGCTTTGTACATGCACAGCTCCTGATAATAATTGTCCTGTCCTTTACTTTCTCCTTTTCTTTCCAAGCCCTATACCCTTAGTTATTGGTCCAAAATCTTCTCCTTGTCCTCTGCCTCTCCTTTATCTCTCCCTCTTCTTCCTTCTACCTATACTAAAACATTCGCTCTCTGACTTGTTAATACTAATCTTCCACTTTTCTCCTTTCCTCTCCTTCTGCCAAGTTCATTTCCAAATATGTTTCATACCTCTTTAAATAATGCTAATATTATTTAGTGATATTCTGTCTAAATGTTGTATATTTGATGATTACTTGTATACCTAAGTTTGCTATGTTCTTTATGAATTGTTTTTACTGATTTTCTCCTCAAAAATATTCATGGTTCATTACATGATGTTGCTATTAATTAATGATACTCTGTTTAAATTGTATATATTTGTTGATTAATTGTATACCTCTATTTACTATGATCTTTATGTATGTATTGTCATACAATTTTCTGGAGCTTTTCTCCTGGGGCCTCTTTAGAAGAGGGGTAGCTTTCTGCCTAATCAGAATATCCTGCTAAAGAAATGCAGTCAATCAATTAATAAATAAATAACATACCTAATAGCTTAGGTGAACAATGTAATTATCACAAGCTCAGTGAAATCAATGGAAAACAGTAATCTAAAAAAGTAAAATAGCTAAATAAACTTTGTGGTGGTCTAGCTCATGCGCTACATGAAATTTCTCCTGCTGCATTATTTGGCTTCCCTGCACCTTATTAAGCTGCACCCAAATGAGATGCCATTAGGGTAAGTTCAGGTCAGCAAAGTTGAATGTTCTGATCACCGTGTTCTATATTAAATAGCAACTGGTGTGGTTTCTAATTGTGTACCTGAAGTAATTCCATTCTTTATGGAGATTTCTCCATTTCTTATGTTTGTGCCACATTTTTGCTAGCTGTGGACTTACTTTCTTCAAACATTGGACATGCAGGAGTATTTTATCTTAGAAGTGTGGTGGACGTTCTGTTAGCATGGGAGAAAAAATGTTTTATAGTTTTACTTTCGTAAGAATGAGGTTATAATTGACTGTTTCATTCCTCTTGTAACCGTGTCCAGATATAACACAATGAATCAAAAGGTAAAATTAAAATTAGTGAACTAGAGCTCATGAATTTTGGCATCGCCACTAATCACTTCGCTTATTCTCTAAAACTTTAGGGCATAATATCTGATTCCTCACAATATGGCAATCACCAGCCAATTTAAAAACACAGAAAAACAAAGTTAAACATGCTAATTATATATACCAACTCCAAAACTGCAGTACAGCGGGGAAAGAAGAAATTTCACTCTTCCTACTGCAACAAGATTTCGCAGAGAAAAAAGGTTGGCATATGTGATCAGTTGATTTGGAACTATCTGCACCAGCTTTTTTCTATTCCACAATTGTAACTCTCAACCAATTGTCAGCAATATCTATCTATCTATATCTATATCTGTTTATTTATAGCTATATCTATATTTATATCTATCTATCTATCTATCTATCTATCTATCTATCTATCTATCTATCTATCTATCTATCTATATGTGTGTGTGTGTGTCTGTGTATAGCATCTCTCTCGCTCTCTCTGTCTCTCTCTCTATATATATATATATATATATATATATATATATATATATATATGCATATATATATATATATATGTACATATATATATATATATATATATATATATATATATATATATAAAGTGTCTTATCTTTTACTGACTGGACAAAATATCAAATCAAATATCAAATAGAGTAGAAATTGGTCCCTCCACCCCCCCCCCACTCTCCCTGCAAATTATATACCAACTTTGACTTCACACAATAGCAGGAAAATTACCAATTTCCAAAGCCTACTCATGATGTCTCACAGAAAGGCAGCCAAAAGGCCATGAATGAAGCCTATAAGTTCATTCTCTCTCATAATCATTCCCTATTACAGATTACAAGTCAATCTAAGATATTATAGAGTATGATATTTGATTAATCACAACTGGTCACAAGCCAATTGCAAAACATAGAAAAACAAAGTTAAACATGTTTTGCAGGGGGCCCGCATACCTCCTGCTAATTACATATACCAACTCTGATATTGCAATACAGTGGGGAAAGGATAAGTTTAAAACAACCAAATAAAAAAATAAAAATAATATACCAAATAATGACAACGGCCATGCTACCAAAGATTTATTGAAAGACTGACTTAGTGCCTCTGCTGAAACAGCCTTCAAAGAGTAAAAAACACATCATAAAACACCATTTAAATACACAAGCCTAAACAACCAATCAAATAATTACTTAATTAACAGCTCATTCAATTAAATATTTCCAATTACATTCCTTATTCAGCCCAAGGGGCTCCAAAGTATCAAATGTTAATATAAAAAGAGTTTCACATTTTAACAACTTTTCTTTCAAAGTAGTACATTCCCCCAGTTTCACTTGTACTTTTTCTAGTACACTTCTTTTAAAGATTCAGGATAAGAATTATGTACTGCCCTAAAGTTACCACCCAAGGTAACTCTAATATGTTCTTGTAAGCGAACCTTGAAGGTTCTACATGTTTCCCCTATATAAAACCTAACACAGCCACATTTGAGAGCATAAACAACACCAGCAATATTACAACTAAACTTATCCCTAACATCAAACTTTAAACAATTAATATTAGAGAAAGAATTAATTAAGTATTGACAAACAGAGCACTTATTACAAGGATAAGTACCATTACTCAAACTACAATTCTTACTCATATTAATTTCTGGCAAAGAAAAATAATTATGTACTAACATATCATGTAAATTTCTTGCTCTCTTGTATGGAATGTCAACATAGTTATGTAATACTGTTTTTAAAACTCTGTATCTCAGCAGCATGGGCCAAAAACTTTGAACATGTTTTGTAATCTCATCAGTAATAATATTAAAAGTGGTCACAAACATTTTTTTTTTGCTTTTGACTATCTTGATTATAGGATGTAATATTAGCTACTATGTTATCTTTCTTAGTATAAGTATATCTCTGATTTAAAGGACCATATTAGTATCTCACTTCCATTATTCTGTGTTTTGCATTCAAAACCACCTCTTTAGTATAACCCCTCTTTAGAAACATGTTTTCAGTTTCCATTATTTCCTTACAAAATATATCATCATCACTACACAACCTACGAATCCTAAGAAATTCATTATAAGGTAGCACCACCATTAATGTGAAGGATAAAAACTGGTTCCATATAGGAACTGATTCCTCTGATTAAATTTTCTGTGGAGACTAGTCACAAAACCCTTGAGGTTAATATCCAGAAAATTCATTTCAGGGCCTAATTGTATGCCATCAAACTGAAAGCCCATTTGGTTAAGCTGTAAATCATCTACAAATTTTACTGCATCATCCTGATTTCCATTATATGAAAAAATCAGGTCATCAATAAACCTGAAATATAATACAACTTGTGATCTACAAAACTGATGGGTGCAGATATATTCATTTTCATATTTGGCCATAACCAAATTGGCACACATGAGGGCAAAGTCTACCCCCATAGCTGTGCCCTGTAATTGGTGAAAAATCTCACCATTCAACATGAAATAATTATTCTGGAAACAGAACGAAATTAGTTCCCTCACAAAATGTGACATCAGAGTATCTCCCAGAAAGTAAAGTATGGCTTGAAGACCTATATGATGCTTAATATTAGTATACAAGCTCTTAGCATCCATTCTCAGCCAAAACATTTTTTCATCCCAAACCTTGTTATTAATTTTTTCCAGAAAGTCTTGACTGTCTTTAATAAAGGAAGCTGTATTCAAGACATATTCTTTTAAGTACTGATGTAAAAAAACACTAATGTTCTTTAAAAAGTATTTTTTTTGCTGACACTATAGGCCTACCACTTAGTTGTTCAAGACCCTTATGCGTTTTCGATAGGCAATAGAATACCGCTAGGATGCTATTATCCACCTTAAATTTTTTATCCACATCCTCACTAGTGAAATAACCCAGTCATTGACCCTTGTGTAACAAAGTCTGATACTCCTTAATCGCCTGTAAATAATTAGATATATCATATTTTTCATACACTTCCCTATTATTCAAGTGAGCATAGCACATATCAAGGTACTGGGTAAAATACATTATTACTATCTGTTTACCTTTGTCTGATGGCTTAACCACCATCTTTTTATCATTACAAAATTCTATCAATGCCAACCACTGTTGCTTAGATAAATTAAAACACACATCAGATTTATTATTCATATGTTTCCAATACAATTGCTCAATCTCAAAATTCAATGTAGAGGTATAACTTTGTATACTAGTATTTGAAAAAGGGGGAATGAAATCACTTTTAACCACAATTTCACTTGTATCAAATCTACAATAAGCATTCACTTCATCATCAAGCCAGTCATCTTGTGACGAAAGACAGGAATGAAAAGAATCATCACAACTATCATTCCATTCCATATCAACAAGCATGTGCCCTGTTGAAAATAATGTGCTAAATGCAATTTTCTGCTTAAAAGAAAAATTTCACTTTTGAGGTTATACAGTCTAGGCAATGCAGTTGGAATAAATTTAAGTCCCAAATTTAAAACAGACAAAACAGTATCTGATATTTCACAACTAGAAACATTAGCAATGAATGAACTAATATTAGCATCACACCTCTTAGTTCCAGTGTTTCCTCTTGTTAAACAGTCCCTAATGTTTTCTGTCATAGTAGGAAAGGATGAATTTCTTGATCCTCACTACAAAACGTTGTCACATGGGTAAAACGTTGGCATATGGGATCAGCTGACTTTTGTTCAGCTGAATCAGCTTTTTTTTCTCTTTGATAATCAGAGCTCTTGACCAGTTGTCAGCAACCCATATACAGATAGATATCTATATAGCTATAGATCTATACATCTATATTTGTATCTATATACATATTAAAAAATATATATATATATATATATACATATATATATATATATATATAGAGTGAGAGAGAGGGATAGAGAAAGAGAGCAAGAGATACATATAAAGCTATTTATATTATGTGTGTGTGTGTGTGTGTGTGTGTGTGTGTGCGTGCGTGCGTGCGTGTGTGTGTGTGTGTGTGTGTGTGTGTGTGTGTGTGTGTGTGTGTAGAAATATATCTCTGTATATACCCATCTATATCTATTTATCTTCCTATATCTATGATCACCATGTATGTTTTGAACATTGCTTTGTTTACAAATTGTAAGGGTGGTCTAGATTGTGAAACAATCAGATATTTGAAGATCCGATATCTCAAAGTTCCATTTCTTTGAAAATGGTGAGTGGGGATTGGGAGGGGTTTAGACCCTATATGTGTGTGCTTAGGTGTTAAGGTTAGGTTAAGGGTTAGGTAAGAGTATAGGTGTGTGTTTCCATGCGTGTGTGCTTTAGGGTTAGAGTCAGGGTTAGATAAAGGGATGGATCTTGCATTTGTAGTGTGCATTGGTGGGTATTTTTGTATATGACTGTGTCTTGTTTAGTGCCAGTGATATAGCAAGGGCTTTTTAAGGTATTGTGTGAGGTTAGGGTTGTGGTGGGTGCAGCATTAGGGTTATCATGCATTACTGAAGTAATGCAGGGGGGTGAGTAGTAGAAAGTAAGATGGGAGATGAAGACTTTGGATTAGGATCAGAATACAGCATAACTGACCTGATGTTTCAGTGAGACAAATAGTTGAGAAGAAGCTAGAAATGAAGAAAGTGTCTCACTGTGCATTCCTATACATGGAGAAAGTAGATGACAATTTCCCAACAAAGCTGATTTGGGAAATCCTACAATGTTTTGAAGTCCCAGAAACATTGGTAGACAGTGCAGGCTATGTACAAGGACCAAATGACTTAGGCACAATGTTCGGACTCATGGTAGGTTTTCCAGTGGGAGTGGGTTTACATAAGGGTTCAGCTTTGAGACCATTGTTGTTCATACTGGTGATGGACTACATTAACAAACAAGATGGAGGGGACAGATTAATAAAGTTGCTATATGCAGATGATGTGGCATTGCAGGTATACTCTGAGCAAGAACTTCAACAAAGAATATTGGAACTGAATGCAAAACTGAAGGTACATGGGATGAAACTGAATACAGAAAAGACAGTTGTAATGGCAGCAAATGGGGGGAATCAGAAGAAGTTGAAAACTGAGATAGAAGGGAAAATAATGGAGCAAGTTAACAGCTTCAAGTATCGGGGTGTTGGTTGAGAAGAAGAGAAGCTGGAATGAGGACGTCAAAGTTAGAATCAGAATGATTACAATCATCTGGCAAAGAGTATCAGAGGTACTGTAGGACAGAGTACTGTCAAAGAAGCTGAAAGCAAAGGTGTGACTAGTACTACTGTATGGTACAGAAACCTGGGCAGTCAAGGCTGAGTAACTGAGGAAGCTAGAAATGATGGCGATGAAGTGCCTGAAGCAAGTGGTAAGATGCACACTATGGGACAGCAAAAGAAATAAGAAGGCAATGTATCTTCAATTGCAGAGGAAGTAAAAGAGAATAGATCACGGTGGTTTGAGCACATGTGCAGAAAACCAGAAGACCATCTGTTGAAGAAGATAGGAAGAAGGCAAGATGAAATGAAGGTGTCTAGAAAAGGGATGGCTGGATTGTGTGAGAGAAGGTCAGACATGACTGTCAAAGAAGGCAGGAAAATGGCATTGAATTAAGAGTGATAATGGCAGTTGACATGGTGCCTTGACCCCATGTAGAAAATAGGAAAAAAGAATGGATGATGATGATATATTCTATAATTTGCCCGATTAATGCTGAATACAAGGTGACAGCAACCTCTTTTTATCTCAGTGATATTCCTCTAGTGATCAACTGCGCCACTTAGAAGGATTTCTTGACAACTGTTAGTACATGGTGGTCAAAGGAGAGGGAATTATCAACCCAGGTTCTTGGGTTTCTAACAAGTTAAACCTTCCCATTAAGTAACAGTTAAAATAAAATAAATAAATTTAGAAGAATTATGCTAGCATGGGGATGGGACTGAATGCCTTGGCTAGATCAAGGTAAGTTGTGCACATATTGAGACTGCTGCCAACAACTTATGTTAGCTTCTCAAATAAGTTAACCAGGTTCATTTGACAGGATCTCCTTCTAAAAAGCAAATTGCTGTGTGTCTAGACTGATGAGAGTTTTAATGTCATTTTTAATCAAGGTTGTTATAACATGTGTTGTATGGCCTTATAGATCAGACTTGTAAGGCTGGTGGGCCTACAGTTTCTGGCGGTAGTAGCAGGGACACCTTTAAGGAGTGACAGTATCAGTGTTGTGTGTCATACTATTGGGATTGAGATGTAGCTCATGTTAAAAAAGCTTATATATAGGTTTTGCCTGGGTGTGTTTGGTACTGTTTATCAAACAACTTGGTATGTTATCTGGGCCCATTGAGGAAGTGTTCTTAGTCTTTTGACAGAACTTTCCATACAGGCCCTTTAGTGACGATGGGGAGACTTGAAAGCTACAGGGATCATAAAGCTTCAAATTGTCATCAAAGGAATGAAATTTGCACTAAATTTGTTTGCTAGAATTTCAGCAATGTCCACCATGTCTGTCTCTGACTACGCTTTGTCATTTAGCTTGTGTTCTAAGATTTTTTTATGGTTGAGTGTTAAATAAAGAAGAATTTGTAATCCTTGGCTTCAGATGGTAACCTAAGTTCATGGGCTGCCTTAAAAGATCATCAGGGTTTTCCATATCAAGTCATTCACTCCACATCCACAACTGCCATGCCATAGTTGTATTTACTGGTGTAAAGGTCCTAAAACTCCTAGAGATGTCTGACATCCTGATACTTGAAAGCCAGCTCACTGTCACCTGTCTTTGTCTAGCCTAGTGAGTGGGGAATCTGAGTGTGCCACTATGAAGTCACCAACCATTAAAACATTTTTGTTTGTGGAATGGACTGGTGTAATGTAAATGAGATCCTTTATCTCATGGTGTCTCTTTGTTAAATGTGAGATATGTGCTGTGAGGTTTGATATTGATTTCTGCTTAGACTTAAGCCTTACTGGTCAAAGGGTTTAAGGTAAGGATTTCATTACAGTCAGCATATGTGTCAGGATTATGTGTTAGGATTGGGTGTATAGTGTGTGGCATGTTAATGCAATGCTCACGCTCTGTGCTTTTCTGAAAGAGTGAGGTTTTCATAGCTCTTAAATACTTGCACCATTCAGAGTTATTTGAGTTTAGTAGGAGTTCATTAGCTGTAAACATGAAGCAGCTGCTACACTGCTCTAGGATATTTAATGGTATGCTGCTGGCAATAGAAGGGAAACAAGTAGGTTGATATCCCATATTGTCCAGTGTGTAGTAAACAATGATTGATTCACAAAGAGATTTTTTTTCCTCACACATTATTTTGCTGGAGTGTTCTTTTGTATGGATTTAGTTTTGGTGCATTATTGTTCACTTTGTGTCCACTAAAATTTAGAGATATTATTGCTAGGAGAAGTATACAATAACACTCATATGTCAATCAGATCCATAGATATCTATCTGTGTACCCCGTGCCGATCCTCATTTTTAAATAGATGAAAAGCAATAACATCATCTACTTGAGGACAAAAAAGTTCTTTCTTGTGTTTATATACTTGCTGCATTTGTAGCAAAGGTCAAGGGGCATGCTACATCTTATTCCAATCAAGAAGCATTAAAGCTGCTCAGCCTTCACCACAAATATTCATTGCTCACTACAGACTGATCAGTGTCTACCCTAACACCTTACACAGGGGAAGGCTGTCCCCTTTGTCCCACCTTAACTAAGCCTCTGATGCCGTAGCTACACAGGTCTTCTTTTCCTTTTGTCTTAAGCAAATATTCCATTTTTTTACCTCTGAAGATAGTGTAGCTTCTCTTCATGATTGGATGTCACATTTGACTTAAATTATACCCTACAAGGATTGAAGCAATGCTAGTACTTGCAATCGTAAAGTCCTCACAAGCTCCATAATTTTTGCAAGCAATCATTTAGGGAGTTTTAATTCAGCTGTATTTCATGTCAGACGTATTTTTGATAGCATATTGGTATTTAGGGAATCAGATATCAGCAACAGTTAAGCCATAATACTTCCTGAGATTCATGAAGCCAAAAATTCCATGCAGGAACAGTGTAGCCATTCCAGCACAGAATACGGCTGCCGAGCGATCCAGCAAACAACTTATCTGATGTGCATGAATGTGCCTACACTGTTCCTGCATGGATTTGGCTGCAGAATGCTAATTACCTCATTTGCTGGTGAAAACAATGCAAATGAGGTGAATTAGCAATTCACCAAGCAGCCAGGTATCCGTGCAGTTACTAACCGAATACATTTCTGCAAATAACAAAACGGAGGCATGACAGCTGTCAAAAATGCATGTATTGCAGTGGTTAAGCATGCCAATGGCCAAATAGATGGCCATTGGCATAGAAAATTGTTAGTTTTTTATAAAAATCAAACTTTTTTTCGGCCTATCTCAGCCGTTTAAGCAAAGGGCAGCGGTGCGCAAATGGGATCAGGCGGAAAATAAAAAAAAAGGTGAAAAGTCAATTTTAAGGGAAATCTGCATTTTGTCATTATATTCTATGGCATGCAGAATGTAAACAATACCAGGGAACAGTGGTTGTCAAGGAGAAAGGCTCTGTGTAAGTGCAGTAACTATGGACTAAGCCAGTGGGGTATGCAAATGAGGGGAAATTTACAGAATCACAAAAATCTTCTAACTGTGTAGGTGCTCTAGCATGATGGTATAACTAGGAGGAGCAACAGACATGAAAAGGGGGTGCTGATATAAGCTTAGCTAAGCATGGGTGTGTGTCTGAGGCTGTATTATCTTATTCCATGAACTGAGGAGCATGTTCATGCCCTGGGGAGGACCATTTCTTTCTTTTTACATAAGCTAAATGGGTCTGTGCAGGGCACACTGGGTGCAAAAAAAAAGTGGAAATAGCATGACTATTTACATTTGGGCACCAGGTTTGCGTGGCACGCCTCGGAGCTTAAAAGAGGAGGAAATGGGAAGAGGAAAAGGGAAAATAAAAGGAAAGTAGCAGAACTAAAGCAATCAAGTGCAAATAACATAGCTGGCAGGTGGAATGTACCATAGTCAGCCAATAATACAGACAACATCAGCAGCACAACAGCATAAAGTATGGAAACACCTTGCAGTCTGTTTTTCCCCACAAACTCTGTACCACTGGTATATACATGCAGAGGAATTTTAAGAAGAGAAATGTTAGGGGCTGCCATTGCTTTGATCCATCAGTATGTGCTAGAGGCTGATGGCAGAGAGAAGGATAATGCAGACAACTGCCACAGACCAAGGAGGAGTGGATGAGTGTTCAGATCCAGGGTAACTTATCAGGGGCTACATGATCTTGAGATAGTAGATCACAACAGGGTGGACAGAGACATACTTCAGCAAATCACAGAGCTCTGCTGGCCTCAGCTCAAAGCTAGAACCAACAGAAGGGAACCCATCATAGTGGATATGAAGGTATGTGTAGCCTTAAGAATTCTAGCTACAAGTACTTTCCAAAGACCTACTGGAGGCATTATGTGGGTCTCACAGACATCTGCATCCAGGGCACTCCACCACTTCCAGAATGCCATGCTACCACATGCTGGTGAGCATCATTTACTTCCCCAACACCCATGAGTAGAGGAACGGCAATATGCATCTCTTCCAAAGTGTAGCAGAATACCCGGAAGTACTGAGTGCCAAAGACTGCACACACATCCACATCAAAGCACCATCTGGTGAACAGGGTACAGTCTACATAAACCCAAGGGATTCCCCTCCATCAACTGCCAGGTCATGTGCAATGCCCAAGGCGTTATCATGAATGTGTGTGCTGGCAGCCCTGGAAGCTATCACGACTCCCATATCTGGCATTCTTCACAGCTGTACCAGGCATTTGCCAGTGGGGCCATCCTCTATGGCCATCTGGTGGAGGATGCTGTCTATGCACTGGAGTCGTGGATGATGACACTCATCAGAAATGTACACACACCCACACAAGAACGCCATAATGAGACACATGCACAAACCAAGATCATTATAGAGCATGTGTTTGGGATACTCAAGTCACGGTTCCTCTGCCTTGACATATCTGGTGGAGCCTTGCAGTACTGTTCAGACACATGTGCACACATGTTCATAGTATGTGCCATGCTACACAATATGATCCTGTGGAAACAGCTGCAGTAGGAACAGCACAGGGAAGGGCCACACAGACCACCACCATTGCCAAGGACCCGACAGGCACAGAGGGACTCACAGGAAGTGGCTCCTGAGCCTGCTATCATAGGCAGATGGAAGCATGCCCAGTATGCTCAGGCCTTGGCAAAGAGGCAATGCATAGCATACACACTGACACTGTAGGGAACCCAGGGACTGACATCTCTCTCTGACTCGCATACACAGTAAAATGGATGATGCACCCATCTCATTACCTGTAACTTTCCATGTATAGGCAGTGCACTGTTTGAACCCAACATAGGCAGCCCTCAAGCACTGTCCTCACAACTGCCACAAGCACAAGGTAAGTCAGTCTTCTTAACAATAAATGAATGGAATTGTATGTTCGGCTAGCATATCTATGGTACTGCTGCATGCATGCAAGGGAATGGGGTGGCCTACTGGGATAGCAGTACACAACTGAAAGCTATGTGGGACACCCGTAAATATCTGGCAAAAACTGGCCTCCACACACTATGCAGTAGTACCCAAGGTAGCAAATCCCACTGCAGTATATGTGTGGGGACAACTAACTGGAGGTTCATAGGTCACAGGCATGGATGTCAAGGTGGGGGTCCTATAACCACTCTTCACACCCACACAGCAAGTCAGCTGTGGAAAACCACAGAGAAATGTCTGATAAAGGCACACAAATGGCAGCAGTGTTAAATTAACCCCCCACAGACTCACACAATGATAGTACAACAGGAGCCGCAGTTGCAGTAAAGCTCTGAAGGGTAAAAAGTCTAAAACTCAAATGCATGCCAGCACAATTTGACCTGGGATTTATACTGGTATGCCTCTAGTCTCTAAGTTAGGGCACAATAGTATGGCAAATGGAACCAAAATGTAAAGCAACTATCAGAACAGTCTGTGCAAATGTGTACAACTGACAGGAGTGCCCCCCATATACTCACACAAATGCAGTAACATGTATGTTTGCAGGGAAATAGCAACATAGCACACATTGGCAGGGCTGTACCAATACACATGAACATATGTTGCCCGTCCACAATATGCAGGAGTCAATGTGCAATGTGCTATGTGTATGTGTGGTTAATACTGTCTGGATCTGGCCAGCACCATCTCCTGGCAGTCACCTCATACAGCCCTAGGTACAGTGTTGCCTTTGACAGGGTCATGTGCAGATAACTGCAGTGCCAACTGTTATTCATGTCAGTGACACCCACAGCTCTGCCACTAACATACCTGGAAGCCACAGTGCCATGTGGAATATACTGCACATATTAGTGACATCTTGAAGGATGTGTAGCAGAGGTACCAAGGCTTTTGTGAATATTAGTGCTTTGTGGTACTGTTGCCAGTGGTCATTCTCAATAATCCTTTTATCTTATGTTTGCTTTTACATATAACGGACATACCTGCACACTTGAATGCACTCTGTACCCGCACCCATAACTCTCAACCTCTGACAGCAAGATGTCTGGACAAGGGCAGAAAGAAAAGTGGAACAAAAGCAGAATGATAGGCATGAGTTGTAAATATCACACTTACAGACTGAGAAAGCTGGTAGGGTGAGGGGTTTGCAGTAGTGGGAATTGTCTGAAGGTTATGTATTCTGAAACAGTAATGGCTGTATTATTTTGTTACATCACACTTCAATTATATGAAACTAACTTGCCATAAAAACACAAGTTTATGTAGAAAGGATGAAACTTCTAGCCAAACACCTGGACAACCTGCCAAAAAATGTACAGGTCAGATGTATGTAGACACAAGGTATGACATCTCAGGTTAGAAAGATAGCATGCAAGCAGGAGATCCCCAGCCAGTATATCACCAGGTTGCTGGACTGCTTACACAGCCATGTGTCGTTACTACACTGGCTGTAGCCATACTTCACAAATGGCCTTGTTGGCCAAGAATTTACATAGCTGACTTCATAGTATTGGTCTATGCATCATACTAGTGTGTGTGTGTGTGTGTGTGTGTGTGTGTGTGTGTGTGTGTGTGTGTGTGTGTGTGTGTGTGTGTGTGTATGTGAGTGTGTGTGTGTTTGTAAGAAGTATTTTGATAAGTCTCACACTCACTGCCCTACTTTATCACTCCTGCTAATGGCGTTTCCCTTATCAGCACCTTTGGCCAATTTTTATCCCAGAAAGCTCCATAGCATGTGTGATAACTGCATGACACTATAGTACAAATCACTAGCTAGACAGGGGTTCTTCTTTCAAATCTGGCAATTGTTTGTGTTGTGTGTGAGTAAGAGTGTATGTTTGTAGGAAGAAGTACTTTGATAAGTTCCCCACCCACTGGCCTACTTTATCAGTCTTGCTGATGTCATTCCCCTTATCAGCACCTTTGAGCAGTCATCAGCCCAGTAAGCTTTGTAGTTCATGCGATAGCTGTGTAACACTATAGTACAAATACTTAGATTGGCAGGGGTTCTACTCTCAGATCTGGCAAATGTATGTGTGGGTGTATAAATGTGTGTGTAAGTGCGAATGTTTGTAGGTAGAAGTATTTTGATAAGTTTCTCACCCAGTGGCCTACTTTATCAGTCATGCTGATGTCACTCCCCTTATAGGTTCATTGGTGTGTACAAGGCTAATAGCCCTGGAGCCATTACAAGCCTAGCCCTTAGAAGTATCCTGACATTGTGACACCAGACGTTGCTTTCCAGTGCCTCCATCAAGTACAGCTATTAGTTTAATCCCTATTATGAACTTTATATTACCCATCCACTCATCAAGAGCTCTCTGGAACAGTGTCATCTAGGTACTTTGCTTGACGTGTATGGGGAATCTATTCCAGGGCATGTGCGGTCTCTGTGTTAGGAACCTGTCCCTCCACCATGTTGTGTTGATTGTGGTAAGAAGGTCGAGGTCCCCGCAGTGTGTGGTGCAGAGGGATTGGGATGTCTTTAGATTTAGCATTTCTAACAGAGCTGGCTCAGACATGGCTTCACAAGTCAAGCAGAGATCGCTTCAAAGAAGGTGATCTGAGACAGGGAATAGCTGGAGTCTTTTGAGTCTGTCTGTGTAGGAAATGTGTTTAATGCCTAGAATCCTCATTGTGAGGTACTTTTGTGGCATCTCCAGCTGTTGCAGGTGTCTAATGAGGTACATGTTGACTAGGCCATTATAACTGGTGATTGGTCTAATGAGGGAATAGTCCACAGATATGATAACTTCTTCCTTTCTGGATGCAAAACCCTTGGTAATGAGATGTGCCACATAGAAGGATTTCCTGACCACAGTGGCAATGTGGTGGTTAAAGGAGAGGTTGCTGTCAACCTGTGTCTCCAGATCTCTTATAATGCCTACAGTGTTCAGTGGGCTCCCATCAATGTGGTACTTAGTGGGAACTGAGGTTTTACTAAAGGGGATGAAGATGCATTTTGTGGTGTTAAGCTTCGGGTCATAGTTTCCACACCAGTCAGTGGCCTCAGTGAGGGCTTTCTGTAGGATGTCTGCATCACTTGTGGAGTTAATGATGGCTCCCAGCTTGCAGATGTCTGTGAATTTGGTCAGCCAGAGTCCCTTTGTGTTGGCCTAGACTCCTGAGAAGTAGATTCTGAAAAAGAGAGTACCCAGGAGTGATCCCTGTAGGACTCCACTCATGACTGGTTGGCAGTCTGACTTGGAGCTCACTACTTGCACACTGTGTGTTCTATCTATTATCCAATTTGCAACCCCCCTATTGATATAGGGGTTGAAGCCTAGTTTGGTGGGTTCATCAATAATTCCTGGCTGAGGAATGATATCAAGAGCCTTAGCCAGATTGATGTAGGCTGCATGCAGTGCCTTACTGTCATACACAGCCCTGGTGACCAACTCAAAGAAGTCAACCAGGTTGAGCAGGAATGATCTCCCTTTCACAAAGTCAAACTGAGTGGGGTCCAGAGGTAGGAATTACCTATATGTTTGTCAATCAGGTTCCTGATGATGCAGGCCATAGCTGTACATATTAGACTCATCAGGCTAATAAGTTGATAATTCCCATGGTCTGTAGTTGCTACACATTTATGGAGAGGGGATGACTCTCCATGCACCATTTGGGAGAGACAAAGCCTGAGGTGAGACTGTGACTGTACATGGCACAGAGATGTGGCACCAGGTGTCTTTGTAATTCATGTAGCACACAGTCAGGGATAGTTTTGTTTCCCATGGAAGCTGTATTCATGACGTGGACAATGCAGGTGTAACCTGGGTGGCAGTAATCCTGGGTGCCTGGCATTGTTATTGTTCATCTATGGGGGATGAGAGGGGTAAAGCTGGCACTGAATGTGTTGGCACAGATGTTGGCAATATCTGTTGGGTCAGTATAGGAGGTAGCATTGTACAGTAACTCAGAGCACTTCTGGGTATTGCTGTGGAGATTCAAGATATAACTATCAAAGCTTTGTGATTGCTGTCAGTGTCTGCTGAAATTCTGCCGTCATAGCTGGCTTTAGATGATTTCATGAGGTTTCTCAAGTTGTTGTTGAAGCTAATAAGGGAGTTTTACCACTCTTGGGACTCCACCTTTTCCTGCAAAAGTTTCTTCCTTCTGTTGTACAGATTATCAATGGCAGGGGACCACCAGATTGGCATACACTGTTTGGAGGAGAGTGTCATGGCTCTGTTGGTTATGGTTAGTTCCATGCATTGATGTATATGTTTGTACAGTGCATTTGCGTATGATTTGGCAGTCATGCAAGTATTTTCCATTGGCATGGGTGCCATGAAGTTAGCCACCTCTGTTTTTAGGAGTCCAAAGTCAGCTTTGGAGATATTTTTCAAGGTGGTTACCTTTGTGCGGGGGAGGGGGGTGAGATGTGGATTTCCATTGTGATTACTTTATGGTTGAATCTGACCAGGTAGGGATTGACTACTGCTGTCAAGCAATGATCCCATATGTTAGTAATCAACACAGGTCAAGGATGTTGTTTCCTCTACTTGGTGTCAGAATGAGCTGGTCCAGGGCATTGAAACTGGTAAATTCCAGGAAGTGTTGGGCCGGAGTATTGGTGCTTTCTTTCCCTTTTGATGGATGGGTAGTTGAAGTCTCCTACTATGAGAGTGTTGTGTTGGACATTGATAGATTCCAGGGTGTTGAGGAATGTGGATTGAGTGTCTAGGGAAATGGATGGGGACCTATAGCAGGCTATGTCCTGGATTGCACTATTACCCAATGTCAGTTATACATGAAGTATCTCAGATGCATTATGCTGGGATACTAGTTTGGAGGTGTGCATATATTTTATTAATGTAGAGATACCACCGCCTTTGGATCTGGGGTCCATGTTTTGGGGCAGAAAGGTGTTGAATGAGTTATAGCCTGGTAGTGTAGGGGTGCTGTCTGCTGCTCTAAACCAGGTCTCTGTTACAGCACAAATGTCAGTGTTCTCCATTTTTAGGAAGGGTTTGAGTGACTGCATCTTGATATTTAGATGTCTAATGTTGAGCAGCATGACCTTCAGACTGCATTTATTTATAGCTGTTACGGTGGTAATTTGGTTTGGAACACCACCTAAAAAGGCACTATAGGGGTCGCAAGACACTTAGCCAGTACCTGGAAACCCAGGGGTGACAAGCCATCACAGTCTGTCAATCATTTCATCCCAAGCAGACAGATACTGGATCCTTTGAGAATGACAGCAGACACTTAAGCCAATTGTTGAAGTCAATCATTTGTTGTTTGCACTACAGTATCATTCTGGGTGACAGTAGTATACAGCTCAGGGCTATTGTCATACCTGTTTGGGCCACATAATCTGAGAGCTCCACCATGTCTCTTTTCATGTAGTCCAGGGAGGTGCATCTCAGGTCATTCATACACACATGGATGATGATAGAGTGATACTTGTAGTTGTTGCAGAGTGATCTGACTATGTGTGTTATGTGTTGGATTCTGGCATCTGATAGACAGCTGACTGTTATCTTCTGCATGCTCAACCTAGTGAGTGGGACATCTGTGTGCCTCACTATTGAGTCACCTATGATTACTGTATTGGCAAGGTGGTTAGCCTTAGGGCCTTGGTTAAGGGGCACACTGGGTAGATGAGATATATGCCCTGTGGTTTCTGCTGTGTTGTGGTGGTCAAGCGGGTGTCTTTGTGGCCTTTGCTGTTTGGGTAAATGTCTATTGAGTGCTTCTGTGAAGGTGGGTGTGTGGTTTCTCTTTGTATGGCAGAGCTGTGATAGTGGGTGCTCTGAAGGGGTATGTGTTCCATGTGGTGTGATGCAGGTGTTGACCCTTCTCCTCTTGACCAGCTTGTCCATTCTTCACTGGAGAGTGCATATCTTTCAATTTGGTGATATAGAGGTATCTCTCAGAAGTCTGACTGTTGGGAGTTCAGAGGAGAGAGTTGTCTGTGTACATGAGGCAATTGCAACAGTGCCTCAGAATGCACAAGTGCACCAGGTTAATGGGCAAAAGCATAGAGAACTTCACTTTAATCATGCCAGGAGGGGTGGTCATAACTACTAAGTACTGGAGCTAATTCCATGAGGAACAACTACTGCTAATGGCTCTCAGGTGTGCTAGAATAATTTATACAAAAACCTGTTGAAGTGCAAAGCTTTTAGGCTATTTGAAGTTCAGAAGAGAAAGAACTAGCAAGATCTAACAGAAAAACTGAAGGCAGAATTTCTGGCACCTGTAATAGTTTACCTCAGCTGTGTAGTTATCAGCACCTTTGGCCAGCTGTCAGCCCAGTAAGCTCTGTAGTGTGTGCAGGAGTTCTAATCTCAACAGTGGCAAGTAAGTGTGTGTGTGTGTGTGTGTGTGTGTGTGTGTGTGTGTGTGTGTGTGGGTGTGTGTGAATCACATACTGTGTGGGTTATACCATTTTGAGTTGAGTACCACCCTGTAAACTTTCCATCACCTTACCTTACTAGGCCTGCTGATGTCATTCACCTTAGAAGTACATTGGGACTAAATTAAATTATGCAAGCTCTGTGGCACATCTGATAACTATGTAACACCATAGTAGAAATAACTAGATAGGTTGGGGTTCTAATCTCAATACTAGCCAGTGTTTATGTGAGAATCGTATATTGTGTGGGGTATACAATTTTGAGTTGTGTACCACCCTGCAAACTTCCCATCACACTACTTTACTAGGCCTGCTGACATTATTAATCTTAGAAGCACCTTGGGACTAGATGAAATCATGTAAGCTCTGTGGAACATCTGATAACTGTGTAACACTATAGTAGTAATAGCTAAATAGGTAGAGATTCTAAGCTCTGTACTGGCAACTGTGTGTGTGTTTGGGTGAAGATCAAATCTTGTTTGGTTGATACCATTTTGATGTGTGTACCATCCACACCTGATTACTACCTCCCATTGGCATGACTTTATATAGCATGGTAATGGCATCTGCCTCACATGCAGCATGTAAAACCATTATGCAAACCATACCAGTCCTCTGTACAGATGTCTATGGAATAGCCAGATGTTTGCAACCTATATGTGGTTTGTGTCCCTTAGCAATATCCATGTATGTGATATTGTTGCCAAATTGGCCACAGTGAGTGTAGTTGCACACATGCTAGCATCAGGTATCATACCTGACTAAAACATCATTCTGATACAAGGTCTGCTACACTATCACTTGTCCAGGCTTGTAGGACCAATACATGACTCCACATGCTATTTCTGGTGGGTTATCTCACCATCCATGAAGGCATTCAAAACATTACGTGTTGTAAGATGTAGTGTGTTATACCCTATGCATATAATCTATGCGGGGCATGTCATGTGTATGTAGTACTACAGTACATCCAAGCGGAAATGCAGGTTTACAATTTGTCTATTGCCAACTGTGTTTGTGTTACTGTGTGCACATCCCCTGTGTCAGTCCTTACTGTGTGTATGCAAAGAATATACTATTTTGTCTCCCTGTTCCACTCGGTGAACTCAGGAATGCATACCACAAACCTGTCATACCCAGTATCATGCATACCCTCATCAACTGCATGAGGGTTGAGGCTATGGGAAAAATGGCAGGACCAACAGGTGTTGACAGGTGAATCTGTTGCCGTTAATGTAATGGCTATGCTTATGAGCGACCTGCTGACAGTACTGCTGTAACCTGTTCTGTATGTATACACCAGTGGTACTACACAACACTGAGCTAACATGTTTGAAGGCTACTTGTCTGTGACAAGGGGTATGTATGCAAGGTCACACTGTCTGAGAACAGTGCCCCTCACACACTGTTGCATGCATACACACCTAGTACATGTACATATAATGCTGTACATTGACTCTGATATGGTCAGTGAATTCCCACTCTGCCACACTCCCTCTTGGGAATGTCTGGAGGGCCACAGCCTGCAGAAACACAGACACCTGGAACACAAACAGAATACAACATTTCAGACTACATTCAGTCAGTGGTACTAACAGCAATAATGCATTCTGGCTAATAAGGTACATACACCTGTATGTATACACATAACAAATGCAAGCAGATATCACCTTACACAGTACTGCATAGCTACACTGTACTATATTCACCCTGTGCATCAGTCCCATATTAGCATGTCCCTGCATCGATGTTATGGATATCAGGGATGTGGCAGAGGTATCATCATATGCTCAGGGTGTGGTGTGGGTTTACCAGAGGCCTTGGCTGGGCCATATGGTTGATGGGCTGTGCAGAGGTGCTGTGTGTGTCTGGAGGTGATCTGGCTGTGATTTACATGTGTGTGTGTGTGTGTGTGTGTGTGTGTGTGTGTGTGTGTGTGTGCATGTATGCACACAGTCAGGCCATGTGGCTGCCCTACAGGATATATTGGACAACTGTAGACTGTACATGGCCATGGACACTGGAACTGGTCCTGCCAGGGCTATCACTGGCACCACCAGGCCCAAGGCCAGATGCAGTACTGCTTCCTGATGGTGACCACATGCCCATGGCCTGCTCTAGTGTGATGTGGACAGTAACCCCCCTTCAGTTGTGCTGGTGTCACTGCCACTACTGGAGTGTGAAAGTTCATGGCCCTGTAGACTCTCAGCTGTTGTTGGTGCTGACCTACATCGACATGGTGGATGCCCATCTCCCAACACATGCTTTAGCACAGACATGCCAAGGTCAAGGATTTCCAAGGTTTCACCCACCCATGTCTTCATGACCTCAGTATTTTCATGTGTGGCCTCAACAAGCTCATGTATGTAGCCACGTAAATCAGAAAGAGTTGCATCAACCACCATGAGTATCTGTCTGTTGTGGCATTCACTATGTGTCTGTGCATCCATGACAGCCCAAAAAATGTGTCTGGTGACACCTGCTGTGGCATTTGCAACATTGGCTTGATGAGCAGCAGTCCTACTGTGAGCACACCTGTCCATCTACCTGTGTGGGACCTTGCCTGCATTCCGGTTATGGCCATTGTCTAAACACACACCTGCCATAGACACCACACTAGCCTGTTCCATGCCACCACCTGCCAACTGTCCATCACCTGTGGTCACTGGTGACAGGGTATGTGTGGGCACTGTCACTGTGTATGGGGATGGTGTGGACAAGAGTGGGATGCCAACCAATGGCACAGATTCAGCCCCTGTCTACCCCACCTGTACCTCACAATTCCTGTCATTATTGTCAGAGTCTGCAGAGATAATATCAGTTTCCAAGTGGGAGCGACCCCGAACCCCATTGCCTCCAATGAGGGGAAGACAACATATGTACATTAATACCTGCACTTTATGGTTGGCTGGTAAACACACACACACACACACACACACACACACACACACACACACACACACACACACACACACACACACACACGCGCACACACACACACACACACACACACACACACACACACACACACACACACACACACACACACACACATATGCACACACACACACACACACACACAAGCACTTTGAGGTTGGCTGCTACACACACACACACACACACACACACACACACACACACACACACACATAGTTACAGGTGAGGTGGCAGAAGAAATTTGTTACACAGACTTCACTTACCCAAATGATGACATGCATGACACATGGCCCTCCACATCATGCATTGAAACCAGTTTTACTACATGTAACTAACACTATAGAGCTGTGCGATATGTGAGTAAAGTTAGTAGATGATGGCCCTTCCCCAGCACTGACTGCACCCATGTACACATCATTGCTGTTCACCTGTATAGTACAGTGGGAAGTACTGTAGAACATACCTCACAATTGTCCAGATCTTCTCAGGATGTGTAGATGTCTGGCTAGTATGTTTGCTGTGTTTCTCATAACCCTGTGTTTGTCTGATACATAATTGGGATGATCTGACGAGTGACGTCACTGATTAATGACATACATTTGAGTTTCAGACCTCCATACCAGAAGTAAATGTATGGTCACACAATTCCTATTACACTACCAACCTTCTAAGCTTACAGTGGATATGATAAGTGAACACAACCCTGTTAATATGCCATGTTCTTGTAATATATAAGATGAGACCACAATATTGCATTCAAATATATTACCCACCTTTCATATGACATATGACTTGTGCAATCCAATCAATAAACATACAAATGTGTTACGTGTAAAATATAATGACTGAAATATGTACGATATGGTGGTTGCATAAGTGTGCACACCGTTAAAATGATACTTTTCTGAATCACCTTGTAAGTGACTTACAGCATTCACTCTTGGAGTGGGAGGGTGGCATAATGGTTAAGGTGTTTACCTGGCAAACACAAAGTGCAGGGTTTGACTCTCACACGGGGTAATTGGCTAGGCTTAAAATGGCCCACAAGGGGCAATTAGCCTAGTACTAACCTATAAACCTTCTTCGGAAGCTGTCTATCAGTATGGCACTTCTTGACTTGGCATTATTTGGCCACACGTCCTTGCAATGATCCCCCAACTCTGTCAGATTGCAAGGGCAGCACATGTACACAGCCTGTATCACATTACACTGGGGTTTTGCTATTGGGTTTAGGTCTAGGCTCTGGGCTAGGCTCTGGCTGGGCCAATCAATAACCATGAGTGTGTTCAGGTGGAGCCATTCTTAGGTAGCTTTGGATGTATGCTTTGGGTCTTTGTTATGTTGAAGACTGACACCTGTCCTCATCCTTAACATTCTTGCAGATGCCTGATGGATGTGTGTCAGATGTGAGTGTTATTTTGAACTGTTCAGAATTCCCACCACTGTGAGTACAGGACCAGTTCCAGCTTTAGAACAGCATCTCCACAGCAGGTCAATGCCAGCAACGTGATTCACCATGGGGATGGTGGTCTTCAGGTGAAAAGAGGTGTTGCTTGTGCACCACACATCCCTTTTGGTATCGTGGCAGTGAGGATGATCCATAGTCTCATTACACCATAACACATTTTTACACATGTCTTTGGGAGACTCAATGTGCTGTATTGCAAGTTGTATCCATCCCTGGATGTTTGTTTTCGTGGGGGAAATGCTTCCATCTTCTGACCCTACCCCATTGGCCAGACTTATGCAGAATATAGGAGATTGTTCTCAAATGTAGTACACAACACCAGTAATTGCAAGAGATTCCTGCAACACCTTCAGTGTTGCTGGATGTCTTCTGGCAGCCTCCCTGGCCAGGTTTGGACATGTCTTTTCATCAGTTTTGGAGAGACATCAGGTTCTTTTCAACAATACTGTTGTCCCATATTCAATCCAGCTTTTGATGACTGCCTCCATTGTGTTCCATGGTGTATGCAATGCGGTGGTAATGTTGTTGTACCATATTCCTGAGCGATACATTTCAAATCTGAGATCCATTTGCTGCTTTGTAAGCTGTCTGTAAGCCATGCAGGCAACTGAGTAAATGTCATGAATATCCTACTTGGACAGCAGACTGTTATTTGGTGTTACTCAGAGTGCCTTTACATGATGGCAGGTGTTTACTCAAGCAGATTGAATGCTGTCAGTAAATCACAAGCTGCTGCAATACAATATTATCTGAAGGGTGTGCACACATATGCATCCAGCATATTGTAAGGTTTATATACTCTGTATTTTGTGCCCAACAGATTGGTTCATTTTACAAGTAAATTGTTTATGTTATGGGTCACATTAAAGTTTGGAAAAGGTGTGGACTGACATATTCTGGTCACAGTTTGTATATATCACAAACACCTGACATCTTAATAGTGTATAAGAGTCATGTTTCCCACATGTCCCTACATTAGGCTGTTTGCCCCCCCCCCATTTTTCTGGTCTCTGTCCAGATGTCTTGCACTGACAGGTTGTGAGGTATGCTACAGGAATGTTACATTCTTTTCAGATAGGCCACTATGCTGACCATTGTGATGCAATGCAGTTAACCCCGCCACAAGTGAACATGCACATAAAGCAATGCAGCTATGAGTGATAGTTGTGTGCATGGTAAATTGCATACCCTTCACATGCCTGGGGTATTGCCAAACCACTATGGAACAATTCCATATTCACCAGCTTCAGGCTGCTTTACCATATGCAGACCAGTGGGACCTAGGTAGTTGTGGGAGAGAGATATTGTCATCAGACTAACATGTGGCATTGGTAGAGGATGGATGCAACGTCTGAACATTTACAGGACAACCTGAAATACTACACAATTTGCTGTCCTTCACCATAGATGTGCATAACTGTGCATTAGGAAATCCCATCCACAACTGCAATCTGACCTGACACATGCACATAGATACTCTACAGATACACATATGTCTGCTACACTAGTCTACTAATCTCCACTGAAGCCTTACTTGCACCCTCCTTGTCCATTGTCTGGGTGCCATCCACATCCAGCATGTGGGGGTCTGTACTCTGATGTTGTACTGGGATGGGTGCCCTAAGGTTGGCAAGGAACTCCTTGGTGGGTGTCAGTGGAAGCTGCATGGCTTGGCCCCACCTATGGCTGTGTGGTCCTTGGCCAGGGCAGCAACCCTTTGCCAGGCATGGTGTATGAGATCGGTTGCACGATGCCGGACTTGCTCGTATGTACATGCTTGCAGGTTGACATCATTAACCCTGTGGACAAGGACATCCTACAGGGCAGTCCTCTCCCACAGATGTTGCTAGCTTCGGACAATCAGTATTGAATGGTGCTGTAGTATGGCTTTGATGATGATGTTAGTTGCAGCCTCTGAAAATGTTGTCCTTCTCTGATGTGACATTGCACCTGGAAGAGATAAACAGGGAAACATAACAGAGGATCCCATACATTTGGCAACAGTATGTACAGAACCTGCACATGTACCTTGAATACCAGTAGCCTCCAGTCGCACCCACACCATACCCCTGTAATCTATCAGCACAGTATCAGCTTGCATTACACTTCTGGTCCTGATGTGTCATATTCCCCCCAATGAGGGCCGTTTAATTACATAGTCCTCTATTCCTCAATGAGGTGTATGTAGATGGATGACATTTGTCATCTTCCATGTGGATGGGGTGTGGAAGGTGCCAAAGCATGGTGTGACTACAGTGTGTAATGAAACTGGGAGCACATGCCTGAGTTCATGTAGGATGTAGACAGGGTTGTTATGTCCCATGGATACTTAGGTTTTTTGCCTTTCATTAGGCAATATGTACCTGCTGCATGGTGATGTGGGGAGGTATGTGGGTGCTGTGCATATCCAACTATAGTGATGTTGAGTCAGAGGGGGGATGCTTGTCCTAACCCTATCTGCAGCACATTGTCTCTAGCTATGTTGTGTGTTATGTGTACATATGTAGTCTGATTGACCACCATTACAGTTTGGGTTGGTTGTTGCCTCTGAGATTGCAGACATATGGGAAGATGGCCTTGTGATTGGCCTTGATGGATGCCTCCAATTTGTGCTCATAGTTCACCTTACAGTAATCCACCTATAACCTTATATGCTTGTTCAGACAATGGCTGACTTGATGCCAGGTTGGTGCCTGCTCCTACTTTGCCCTGTACAGCCCATATAGGGACCAAGTCTGTTGTTTGTGTATTGCTGTTGTCCAGCAAAGGGGGTTAATCTACTTTGGTGGAGGCAGGTTTGATATGTAAGGTCCATACAGCTATGTAGGTGTTAACAGAGAATAACCACAAAACTAGAACCACACCAACATATTTTAATTTAGCTCTTTCGTTTTGACAATGCAAAATACTTCATCAGAATAAAACATAATTTGAGTAGCCAACTTATATACCATGCAAAAACACCTGATTGGACAACTACAAACTTCCATTCCATATTTAAAGATATAGCATAATAAAACCCTACATGAAATTATCTGTACTTAAAGTTAAAAGTACATAACATATAAACAAATATACATTTTTTGCTTTTTATATATGGTTTTGTGCAAAATACCATGCTAAAGAATGAGGAATGTACTCAACAAGAATTTTTTTTAATTGTATTGTATGTTACCACATAAGAAACTGCAGTGCTTTAATATTCAGAACTGGCTTTTAATTTTAACACACTGAATGGAATCTTCAGTTAATGAAATTAATGTAGCTTATCACAAGGTGGATCTTTGTCTAGAAGACTTAAGGTTAAATGACCAAATTACCACCAGAAAACTACAATAACTCAAAGTGTTGTTGTTGTGTCTTTCGGCTTTTTCCGGTTAGGGGGTCACCACAGTGGAACTCTGGTCCGCTAATGATTGGCAGTAGATTTTTACATGCCGAGTTGCCGGCCCTGACGCACAACCTTCAACGAAGGTACACCCATTCACGCATGTCTCCACACAGAAGACGCTCTAGCTGAGAATCGAACAGGACAACGTCTTACTGTGAGGTGACAACGCTACCGCAGCACCACCACCACAGTACAATAACTCAAAGTGTATTATACAAAAACCCCTACTGTATTTGGAATACCAAAAATACACAAGAGACTAAGAGATCCTCCACTTCATCCAATAGTAGATTTCAGGGCTTCTAAAACTTTTTATATAGCTGAATATGCAGATAAACACTCAAAACAGGTACTTTCACAGCATCCTACATATATCAAGGACTCTTGGGATTTTTTGGGGCATATTGATCAGAATTTATATAATGAGGACCTAATTTTTGTCACTGTTTACATGGTCGTTCTTTTTTCCGTGATCCCCTGTAACTTGGGTATAGAAGATTTTTTTTAGTATTTGAGTAAATGCATTAACTTTACACATGACAAATTTTCAACTTTGGCTATCTTGATGGAAATAGTGTTGGAGAACTACTTTATAACATCTGAAAAACTACTATTTAGTAGACAACTGGAGTGGTCATGGGGGCAGCGTGTGCCCCTCTTTGGCCAACATAGTATTGGCCTACTGGGAGTTTAATTATGTTCTAAACAGTTATTTCTCAGATTCATGGACATATTTTGCACATTTTTTGGATGATATCATTATATTTTGGACAGGCCAGAGATTCACATTAAATGATGTTTTTCAATACTTACATTCAACTACTACGTTTTTGAAATTTACATTGAATGCATTGGAAGAGGAAATTTGTTATTTGGACATTAAGTTATATAAAAACAGATTAAGAGGTGAATTTTCCTCTAATATTTACAGTAATTCCACATATTCGAACACCTAATCACTACTCTATCCATCAGAAAAAAATACTTGGTAAAAGGACAATGTGTCCAGTTGGCAAGGATGATTTCAGAAACAGATTAATTTCTGAAACAATGTGGGGATTTGAAGGAAATGTCCATAAAAAGAGGGTACCCAGAGACCTTTTTAAGTAATATTTTCAATGAAGTGGTACAAAAAAGGCTTAGGGGAGTTTTCACCCTACTGATGGGTATAGGGTTGATTAAACCATTCCAAAGCATGAATAAGGAATTTATGATCCATTTCAGTAGAGCACTAGCTTTAACTTTTAACAGTGATTTTTATGATATAAGAGATGTAATAGAGAAAAACTGGGTAATTTTCTCGGTGGAACCCCAACATATTAAAGTTGTGGGGGAGAGACCACAGATGGTGTACCACAAGGATGTACGTATAAAAAATATGATGGAAAGGGAAGGGACACTAATTCATAGGGTAAGATTAATTAAGTGCAGGTCCTGTACTCAATGTCAACACATTTTAGAATGTAACTCAGTTAATATCTCTAATTATGGGTCCATAAAACTTAAAAAGAAATATAGTTGTAAATCGCAGGGCATGGTATATTTAGCATCTTGACAACAATGTTGTGCATATTATGCAGGAAAAACTCTCAAACAGCACCATACTAGGATTTACCAACATGTTTATAATATTAGAAAAATGGACAGGAATAACGGTCTGGTAAAACATGTGATTATTTCTCCAGAGCATACTTTCAAATTTGTGGTGATTGACCACATAGATTTGGAACAGAGAGTGGGGACATATAATGAATTCTTGGAGTTCAGGGAGCTGCAATGGCAGCTTAAATTAAATGCAGTTACCCCTCCTGGAATGAATGACCAATGTTCCATTCAGAGTGTGTTAAAATTAAAAACAGTTCTGAATATTAAATCATTGCGGTTTCTTATGCGGTAACATACAATACATTTTAAAAAAATGTTTTCTTGTTGAGTACATTCCTCAAATTTTAGCATTGTATTTTGCACAAAACCATATATAAAAAGCAAAAATGTTATATTTGTTTATATGTTATGCAATTTTAACTTCAGGTATAGATATTTCATGTAAAATTTTATTGTACTATATCTTTAAATATGGAATTATAGTTTGTAGTTGTCCAGTCAGGCATTTTTGAATGGTATATAACATGGCTGTTCTAACTGTGTTTTATTCTGATGATGTCTTTTGCACTGTCAAGGCGAAAGTGCTAAATTAAAATACGTTGGTGTGGATCCAGTTTTGTGGTTATTTGTTGTTATTTACTGGTTGGTGTGTTTCATTTGTATTCTCAGTTTGTGGCTTATAGACAATTGTGAGACTGGGGACCAGCATTGAAATACTACAGTTTGTGAACTATAAAAGTCAGTTAATGATTTAACAGATTTGGTTACTCAGCTTTTAGCAAAAGTTCCTTCTTGGGCTGCCAACAGTGGCAGGGAAGAACAGCCACTTCAAACTCATTGTTTTATCCAGCTTCAAACAGTTCCAGTGGGGATGACAATCACACCAGCACAAAGACCATCTTCAGGGGAGGAGAACCAATTAGGTTTGCAGATCCCGTCAAGTGACAGGAGGTGCGGTCCAATGGGAGAAATAGCTTTGTATAATGGCACTTCCTCTTTACAGGAATAGCTTACAACACACAATGATTAGCATTTCGAGACTGCTCTAGTTCCTGAAAGCAGCATGTCAATGGATAAGCAATTAAAACTTTTTGAAGAAGCTGTTTTGAAATATAGGAGACTACAACTAGAGAATAAATATTTGGCAGACTGCATTCATTTTGAATGTATTCCAAAGGGGCTGAGGATTTGGAAATTTCTTTCTGGGTTAGAGGAAGAACCTGTTTTATACAAGGAGCTTCTAAACTTATTTTATAATCACAGCTGTGAACTTTTAAAGGTACTGATAAATGACAATGATAGAAAGTTACTAGAACTTGATTAGATTATTGACAGAATTGATAGAACTTTGCATATGGATTTATTTGAGTCTAAAAAGGAAGTGTGCTTTAATACTTTTGTGAAGGTTGACCATGCTATGACAGAAATACATGATAAAAATGTTAAAAAAAATTGATGAGGGATGAAAGAGAGTATTTGAACAGTGTTGCATATCCCCCACCCCCTACATATAAAACAAACTCTACTGTCAATGAAGTTGGAAATGAAGCAAGGAAGTTGAACCTGTATCTTATAATGAGTCACCTTCTTACTCTGAGATGGCAGACCCTTTAGTACACCCCCCTCTGAGGAGGTCCAAGAGACTAAGGAACCAGGGGGAGAGTTTTCAGAATAGTTACAGACAGGAAATTTATTACAGGGGTCAATACGTGAATCAGAGGGGCAGGGGGAGGGGGAGCGAGAAGCACTGAACACACTTTCTGTAGAATTACAGGATTCTGGTGTGTTAAATACATTTTCAGAAGCAGAGGTATTGAAAATTATTTTTAATACTGAAGGGGACTTTAAAGTATATAATTATAGCGATGTAATTATCACAGAGTCTTGTGCAAATTTATTTGAAAAGGGGTTCACTTTTGTTCACTGTAGAAAAAACAGAATTGAGGAAGTTTTAATAAACTTAAAGTTATTCACCAGGAAATTTAATCTGGCTTTTTATTTTAAAGATACTGCAACAAGTCGTACACCTAATACAGATTGTACGAGACCTAGCACATTCATACCCCCCTCTTTACCAGTCATTTCCATCTTTGAAAAGCTGTGTGAAAGTGAAATTTGTGAGCTATTACATAAAAAAAAAAAAAAAAACAAGCAGATTCCTTCAACTTAACCAGGGCAGAGTTTGATTTACTCAAAAAACTATGTAAAAATGGTAACATCTATATCATGAAACCAGACAAGGGTGGGAGGGTTGTGATTATGAACAAAAATGACTACGTCAATAAAATGTTTTCCATGTTATTTACTGACACATATGAGGAATCTTCAGTTAATGAAATCAATATAGCTTATCACAAGGTGGATCTGTGTCTAGAAGACTTAAGGTTAAATGACCAAATTACCACCACAGAACTGCAATATCTAAAAGTGCCTTGCCCAAAAATCCCTACGGTATTTGGAATACCAAAAATGTACAAGGGACTAAGAGATCCTCCAATTCATCCAGTAGTAGATGTCAGTGCTTCTAAAACTTTTTCTATAGGCCAATACATAGATAAACACACAAAACAGGTACTTTCACAACGTCCTACATATGTCAAGGATCTTGGGATTTTCTGGGGCATATTGATCAGAATTTATATAATGAAGACCTCATTTTTGTCACTATTATAGGTTCATAGATTAGTACGAAGCTAACTGCCCTTGCGAGACATTTTAAGCCTAGCCAATTATCCCTTGTGAGACTCATCTCCTGCACCTTGTGTTTGTAAGGCAAACACCTTAACCATTAGGCCACCCTCCCTCCCTTGATGTGGTCAGTCTTTTTTCCTGTGATCTCCATAGCTGGTATAAAATGTTTTTTTGAGTATCTGAGTAAATGGATTCACGTCATAATCTCAAAATACTGAAATATCGAATTTCAGTATCTCAAGACCATGAAACCAAATTCACAGAACACTGAAACAACACATCCCGAACCCAAAACCGTGAAATTCAAAACACTGAACAAACCACACACACACTACACCATGTACACACCACAACACCCATATCACAACATAAACAAACAAAACTATAAACACACACAACCCATACACACATAAGCAGGGGGCAAGCCCCCTGCACCCCCATGTGGGGGGCTGTGGCCACACCCCCTTACTTATATATACTAACTCCAAGATTGCACAAACAGGAAACAAAAGCAAACTCACACACGCACATTCTCCAGTCCCTCACACACACATCAAACATATCAGCATGCTCACATACACTCTAACTCCCACTCAAAACCTTTACAAAACATTCACTTACCTGACAAAAACACCTAGATCCATTCACAGCACCGCGCACCATCAACACACAATAACGGACATTACGTAGTGTAAGGCCATAACCGCAAATTTGAGATAGTCAAATTCGTGATTATGAACTTTCGCTATTGTAAACATTCGGCTTTATAGTCATGAGATACTGAAATTCGACATTTCAGTATTTCAAGATTATAAAGTGCTCCCGAGTAAATACATTGAGTTTACGCATGACAACATTTCTACTTTGCCTATCTTGATGGAGATAGTGCTGGAGAACAACTTTATAACATTTGAAAAAAAACTATTTAAGCAGAAAACTGGAGTGGCCATGGGGTCAACATGTGCCCCCTCTTTTGCCAACATAGTACTGGCCTATTAGGAGTTGAATTATGTTCTAAGCAGTAATTTTTCAGATTCATAGACATATTTTGCACAGTTTTTGGATGATATCATTATATTTTGGACAGGTATGAGAGACAGATTAAATGATGTTTTTCAATACTTACATTCGACTACTACAATTTTGAAATTTACTGTGAATGTATCGGAAGAGGAACTTAGTTATTTGGACATTAAGTTATCTAAAAACAGATTAAGAGGTGAATTTTCCTCTAATATTTACAGGAAGACCACATATTTGAACACCTTGTTGTATTACTCTAGTCCCCACCCTATCCATCAGAAAAAATCCTTGGTAAAAGGACAATGTGTCCAGTTAGCAAGGATGGTTTTGGAAACAGATGAATTTCTGACACAATGTGGGTTTTTGAAGGAAATGTTCATAATTTATGTTAAAAGTACCTGACAATTTCTACGCATAATCACATATTCTTGTGTGACAATATCCATTAAGCTTATTGCCTTTGCTGGGATTCAAACCATGTCTATTTGTGCTAAAAAGGTACACTACATTTGTGTTTCATCACAATGAGCTCTTGAGGAATTGTTAATGCTTGCTTCACTTTTTGATCCCTACTGCACTCTGGTTTGCACAATCTGACTTTGTAGTTCTGATATTCATGCAGGGCAAATAGTTTTTGTACTGTATATTCATACTTTGACATATTACAATCTGGAAAGCAATGGTTAACACACAGCACTGCTGCAGGGGATAAACAATTACATTTTACAGCTTAATATTCAGGGTTCAGATCTTGGTGCATAGCTCATTTCCTACAGTTGTTCAGCTGTTTTACAGCTCCACAATCTTTGTAAGATGAGACTAGCTTCATTCTTGCTGTCAGAGCCATGGTTGCTGTGCAGAACCTGTACACATTTATATTCCTACCACAACATAACAAAGTAAACACAACAGTCTGGGGTTTTTACTTTTATTGAAAGTTATGGAGACCTTTATTCAGTGGTAGCTGGTGACTTCAAATCAAAGGGGACTGCACGAGACAGCTGAATCGGTGGGGTCAATGAGAAGGGGTGTGGTTAATTAAAAAAGGGTTGGAGCTCTGTTCAAAACCACAAAAATTGCAATTTTAATTAAATATGCTGCCCTGCGTGCCAAACCATCATTATGAGAGTCCAGTCAAGACAAAATGAAGTGGAGAAGAAAAAACATTTCAATGCATTGGCTACATGACAGCTTACGTAATATCAAGATGGAAACAAAGAGGTTGTGAGACATGAAAAAATAAATTACTTTTTAAATACATTACTGGAATGCCAGTCAAAATAAAGTATAAAAAAACAAACAGCTCTCAACTCAAACCACGTCTCCTTGCACTGCAGTTCTAATTATAATTTATATTGTTTTATTAAAGTACCAAGTAACATGCTGAAATTAGCAATCTCTGTGATACCCCCACTTGTAAAAATGTTTCTTATCCAAAAAGACCTGCTGCCTCACAACAACTATCTACTTGTTTCATGGGGAAAACATGATCAAAGTAAACAAATAACAGCAAACAAAAAACAAGCTCAAGATAAATTGCTTAAAAGATTAGTCCACAGATCATGGACCATACATGATAGATTGGCTTGCTGTTTAGTTTACAGGTAAAGCCTGCAAAGATGACTGCAAGTCTCCAACAAATGTAATGAGCTTCTGAAAATACTGTAATCATGTCCTTTTTTACAAATACTTAACCAAAACTGTTAGTGTTATCCCTTACAGCCAGCAAAAAATAAGTAATAAAAAGTAATAGGGAAAACACCAGGCACAGGATTCCCAAGCACTTCAAAAGCATAGCAGTCCACTCAATGTATATTGAAAAAATGAACAGTCTTTTATTCACATCCAAAACTCCATAAGATTTAGCGCTTTTGTCTACTACACCATAGACTTCATCAGATGAGTGGACTGCTGTGGCTTTTGAAGTGCTTGGGAATCCTGTGCCTGGTGTTTTCCCTATTACTTTTTATTACTTATTTTTTGCTTATTACAAATACTATCATATGCATTTCAATACCTAAGGCTCATATGTTATCTAGTTATGTAAATATTCTCTGCATGCCAACAACAAAAAGGCTTTTAATGTTGGTAATTCTTTAACAATATGCTTATTAAAGCTTACTTGCATCTTATAGTCTCAGACAAGCTTATCTGATGGTCATTAAAGCATTGCTACTTAAACACAGAGCAACATGTACTGCAACAACATGCATTTTCTGAATAATAAGCATAAACCAACAGTATAACAATATGACAGAAAACCAGAACATACTGCAAAATCAAGGACAGATGAAAAACCACTGTAGTACTTGGGTCTACCTTGGATGCGGGAATACTCTGCATACTTACACTGTATAACTGCTCCTTGCCTTGTTTGGACACATAAAGAGTCACTACATGGGGTTGTGGGGTGCAACAAGTATGTCACAATTTGAAATGTCTCTGGCTGATGGTGATGGCCCTGACACATTTGTCAAACCTCTCAACCTCAGAGCACAAAATCTGGAAAAAGTCATAAATAGAAGTGGGACAAAGCCCCAAAAATAAGGACAATTTTAAAATATTGCTCTTATAAACTTAGAAAAATAATAGAATAGTAGGTCTTGCATTAGTATGAATTTTCTGAAGGGTATGAAATCTGAAACTCAAATGTCTGTCATTATTTTCTAACTTAAATCTTTAATGAGTTGCCACTATTGTGCCAGAAAACCATAATTTTATGAAAAATGGACCAACAATGTGATGCAAAAATATAAAATAACCACACAATACAGCTGGGAACCTGTCAAAGAAGGGACACTTTTTAATATTAGTACTGTTAAGTTCAGCAGCTGACAAAATAAGAGAATCTACATGCATTTCTGAAATAAAAGTAATTTATAACTGTGATCATTACAATTATTTATTAATTGTAAATCTCCACATTTTCTTCCAAAATTGCCATTTTGCGGAGGGATTATTAGGGGGAGAGCAACATTTTGAGCCAAAATTGGGGACAGTTGAGAGGTTTGGATATACCTAATTCTATAAAGTGATTTATTTGCATGTATCTCTCAACCTCTTCATATGCTCATAAGTTGGTACTTAATACAGGAAATCTGGGGGAACATAAAAACAGTACTAAAAATTGCTCTTCTATAAACTTAGACAGTTGATAGAATAACGGGTCTTACTTTAGCATACATTTTTCTGAAGGGTATGAAGTCTGAAACACAATGTATGTCATTATTTAGTGACTTCATTCCTAAATGATTTGTGAGAAAACCACAAATTTTATGAGGAACAAACCAAAAATAAGAAGCAAAAATTTATTATTTCTGTGAAAATCTGGATATTTGAGAGGTATAGTTCAGCCGGGGCTGTCTTTGAGTTTGCCGCCCTTCCCCCCCCCACAAAATCATGGTCAAATGGGGCCTCCTCCCTGCAGCCATTCCAATATCCCATTACTTGGCTATGTAACCCCATTTACCATAAACACTGTAATGTGCATACTGCTTTACTTCTATGATGATTTGGATTTCATTTAAAGTTTTATTTTACATTTTACAGCACAAACACTAATAGACCTCTGCTAAACAAAACAATGCAGTCTCACAATGAAAATAGACTTAGCATTAAAACTTCTCTGCCCTTGAAACTCACACTCATTGGAACAGCATCAAAATTCACATTCAAAGAAAATACATAATAGGCCCCTTGCACAGGAAACATACATGTGTTCTTTGATAAACTTTCCTGATTGTATTAAATTATATTCCTTGTATAATACAGTACAGTTGTTGGACGCCATTTTAAATGTATTGTTTTGAACATTTTTCCAATAAGCAATGAAACAAAATGCATGCATAAATAATGACAAAACTGCACAATTCAGAACACTTCCATTATAAAAGTCTACTCAAACATATACAGTCCACCATTATCAGTGAATATGCACAATCTCTGCAGAAGTAAAAGTCATCTAAATAATTTTACATTAAAGGGATCTGTAACTAATGAAGAGGTTGCTGCTAGCAAGCAACTTTATATTTCATTGTTTCATTTACAAATACAGTGCCTGTTGCCCTTGAGGAATAAATTGACTATGTTACATTACAAAAATTATAAGCTAGTAATATTGCAAAAGGGAATGGGTGGCAAACTGATAACAGGTTCATAGTTATTAGGTATCTTCACCAAAGAGGACATTATCAGGACTGCTACATTCATCTCCTTTATAGGTACAACACAGTACAGTAATGCATCTACATACTATAGGAGTAGAACCCACAGCCAAGTACACCACCTGTTGTGCTATTAACAATGCAAGCAGAGTGAGCATAAGCAGCAATAACTTCTCTTCCCCTGAAGCTCTTTGATCCTTATAAAATCCACTCAACACTCAATTATATCTCTCAACTTTACAGCACATGAGCACAAGAAATCTGGAAAAAGACAAAATGTATTGGGGAGCCCATATACCAGGGACACATTTTAAACATTACTTGTATAAAGTTCCGCTGTGGCAACCCCTAACTGGGAAAAGCCAAAAGACACAAACAAACAAACAAACTTGTATAATCTTAGAAAGTTGCTAGAATAAAATGCTGTGCTACCGCCATGCATTTCACTGCCAAGTCTTGAACCCAGAACACTATGCACTACAGTCAGGGCAACATATCACTATGCCAAACAAGCTGTTTTTTGAAAAAAAAAAACAGGAAGACTGAAACTTAAATGGCTATAATTTAGTGAATTCAGTTCTTACCTTAGTTCTCAGTATCATAGCACAAAACACCTGGACAAAGCCAATAATGAGGAATAAAGTCCAAAAAGTAGGGACAAATTTCAAATACTGATCTTATCTTCTTCTTCTTTCGGCTGCTCTCATTAGGGGTCGCCACAGTGGATCATCTGCTTCCATTTCTTCCTGTCCTCTGCATACTGCACTGTCACACCAACCACCTGCATGTCCTCTCTCACCACATCCATAAACCTTATCTTGGGGCTTCCTCTTTTCTGGTTACCTGGCAGCTTCATCCTTAGCATCTTTTTCCCAATATACTCTGCATCCCTCCTCAGCACATGCCCAACCAACATAATCTTGCCTCTCTGGCTTTGTCTCTAAACCTTCCAACCTGAGCTGACCCTCTAATATACTTATTCCTAATCCTGTCCACCCTCGTCACACCCAGTAAAAATCTTAACATCTTTAACTCTGCCACATCCAGCTCTGCTCCTGCCTTTTTGTCAGTGCCACTGTCTCCAACCCATATAACATAGCTGGTCTCACTACCCTCTTGTAGACCTTCTCATTCACTCTTACTGGTACTTGCCTGTCACAAATCACTCCTGACACTCTTCTCCACCCACTCCATCCTGCCTGTACTCTCTTCTTTACCTCTCTTCCACACTAACCATTACTCTGAACTGTTGATCCCAAGTATTTAAACTCTTCCACCTTTGCCACCTCTACTCCCTGCATCCTCACCATTCCTCTATCCTGCCTCTCATTCACACATATATATTCTGTTTTAGTCCTGCTGACCTTCATTCCTCTTCTCTCTAGAGCATATCTCCACCTCTCCAGGGTCTCCTCCATCTGTTTCCTACTCTCACTACAGATTACAATGTCATCGTCAAACATCATAGTACACGGGGACTCCTGTCTGATCTCATCTGTCAACCTGTCCATCACCATTGCAAATAAGAAAACACTCAGAGCTGATCCCTGATGTAATCCCACCTCCACATTAAACGCATCAGTCATTCCCACCACAGACCTCACCGCTGTCACACTACCCTCGTACATATCCTGTACCACTCTTACATACTTCTCTGACACTCCCAACTTCCTCATACAATACCACAACTCCTCTCTAGGCACCCTGTCATATGCGTTCTCTAAGTCCACATAGACACAATGCAACTCCTTCTGACCTTCTCTGTACTTCTCCATCAACAGTCTCAGTGCAAACATTGCATCTGTAGTGCTCTTTCCTGGCATGAAACCACACTGCTGTTCACTAATCATCACCTCCCTTCTTAACCTAGCTTCCACTACTCTTTCTCATAAGTTCATGCTGTGACTGATCAATTTAATCCCTCTGTAGTTGCTACAGTTCTGCACATTGCCCTTATTCTTAAAAATCAGTACCAAAACACTTTTTCTCCATTCCTCAGGCATCCTCTCACTTTCCAAGATTTCATTAAACAATCTAGTTAAAAACTCCACTGCCATTTCACCTAAACACCTCCATGCTTCCACAGGTATTTCATCTGGACCAACAGCCTTTCCATTCTTCATCCTCTTCATAGCTATCCTTACTTCCTCCTTGCTAATCCACTGCACTTCATGATTCACTATCCACACATCATTCAACCTTCTCTCCCTCTCATTCTCTTCATTCATCATCCCCTCAAAGTACTCTTTCCATCTGCTCAACACACTCTCCCCACTTGTGAGTATGTTTCCCTCATTATCCTTTATCACCCTTACCTGCTGCACATCTTTACTAGCTCGATCGCTGTGTCTAGCCAATTGGTACAGGTCCTTTTCTCCCTTCTCCCTCTTTAGTGTCCAACCTTTCATACAACTCTTCATACGCCTTATCTTATAAACTTAGACAATTGCTAGAATAAATGGTTTTGTGTTACCATGAACATTCTGAAGAATATGAAGTCTGAAATTCAAATGTCTGTCATTATTTAGTGAATTTAAAATCCAGATTTTATGAGGAACAGAACAGAAAAAAATATGAGGCATAAATCTGAGCACTTTTCGCAAGTGGTGGTGGGTAGGGAATTCAGGCTCTTGTTACCTGCACCCAAGGTGCAGGGTTTGGGCCTGAATTATTCTCTCTGACCACCAGTTATAGTTAACTGGAGCATTAAACACACACACACACACACACACACACACACACACACACACACACACACACACACACACACACACGTCCAAGCAATCCAACCCTGTTTCAAAGTCCACACACACGCAGCAGTACCATGGTGTCTGTTTGAAAATCCAACTGTAATAGTCTTAGCAATCCAACCTTGTTTCAAAGTTCCAGCTCTGTCTGAAATGAATGAAATCCATCTGCAAAGTAAAGCTCAAGGCAATCCAACTTTGCCCTGTAAGTAAGTCAAAGCTGTTCATTTGTCTGGGGAATGCTCAAAGTCCCAGCTCTGTCTGAAATAAAATCCAACTACAAAAGCTCAATGCAATCCAACTTTGTATCTGTAACTGTAAGTTGCATGTCTCAGCTCTCTTCCCATGAATACAAAGTTGTCCATTGGTCTGGGGAATGCTGCACACATGTGCTAATAAATCCAGCCTGCAGTTCTGATGCACAGACTGCAGAAGTTGCACTCCAATCCCCTTCCAGTCTATGCAGTTGTAACTGCATTGACTTCTGGGGAATCTGTAGACTGATATCTTCTTTCCTAATCCAGACTGGTTAAACAGCAGTTTGGATTCGAATTCCAAGTGCGCGGAGTTCCAGACCTCAGTAATTATTTTTTATTTTATTTCTTCTTTTTTTTTGCAGCTGTGGTGCTGCAATCCTGCAGTCCAATAACATGAGCTGCCATTGCCTTTATTGTTAAATATCCTGTACATCACTACTAATATAACGGTCATTTATTAATTACGCACAGTACACACTTTACCTACTGGTAGTTGAGATTCCACTCCTTTATATTTATTTGCCCTGAATACTGCAAGCTAGTTTTGTACTCACCAGCTTCCTGGTGCAGCCATAACAGCCTGTTTGCATGGGCATCCACAATCACAGCCCTCTCATCTGCAGCTGTACAGGAGATAAAGAAACATTTATGCATACCTATCAATCACATACTCAGGCTGGACATTGGGGAACAATAAGTGATACTGATACTTATACATTTCTGGCACATTCTGTGCCCATGCGTCTTGGGTCCACTGGTCCAAAAGCTCCCCCTTCTTATGCTTGAAGTCAGCATAATGGTGCTGGACTTGCTCATAAGTTCGAAGGATGCCAGTAACACTGGTGAGATCACATGCGAGATGGTTCCTGGCTTCTATTTTGTATTGTGAGTCCTGGTACTGGTCCTGCAGCAGTCTGCCTTCATGGTCTTTCACAAGGAGTCCAACCAAGACCCTGGACTCATGAATGCCCCAACGCTGCACCTGAAAGTGCATACCCTCACCAGTGCCAGCCATAGTACCTGCAGTGATCAGCTACAACTGGTTATAGCTGTATTTCCACCTGTGAGGTTTAAATGGGACTGAATTCTTGCACTTTGCCATGACTGGATGATCTTGAATATGTTCAGTGCAAACCTGCTTAGCGAAGATTGGCAGTGCTTAAATGGATAGATGTTGAGCACTGTTTACCAATGCACAAATCTACTTAGCTGGGCTACTTATTCCTTAGCATTTAAATTTAAGCAATGCTTACACCAGGTTAGCATAGCTGAGCACTACTTAGCATTGTTCATGTTTCATTTTATAAAGTATCAGGGTTGTGAGATTGATTCCTCATTACTGACATATTATAATTTTAGGTTTACCTTCCCTGACATCCCCCTATGTGCTTTCATTAAATGATATCCTTGTGTGATTATACTGTATGGGGCACTTGTGTTTATACAGGGGTTTCACTTCCTTTCTAGACTAACATCTCACTTGTGGACCTGCTATACTACCCTGGTTGACAAAAAACAGTTGCTACATAATTTAAGTTTACAAATATAATGTTAACACTACTTTTCCATTGAAAAATAAGCTGCCTGTCTTGGTACTTCACCTCTATATTTGCATTTATCTTCTAGAGGATGTTTAAGCTATGCTAAGCAGACAGCCATAATGTGCACACCCACCTAGCTATGCTTAAACATTCCTTAGTCTTGAAAAAAAGTGTATATTATGTTTATATTATTATGTTTTATAAGTGAGTCTTGCAGTGTTCTGACAACTCATGGAGGACTACAGTTGTGACATAATGGAATTAATTTGGCTTTCAGGCTTCTAGCCTTCAGGGGCATCTGCTAATACATATATTGTTATCTATCAACTTTCCTAGTGTGTGAGGGCAAATTTCCAGGCATGTCCCTAATTTGGTATTTATTCCTCCCATCATTTGTGCTTTTGTTAACATGCACTGTTGTAAGGGAATATTGGCATACATTGGCTTTAAGACTTCTACCCTTCCATAATTCATGCTAATGCATGACCTGTTCTCTATCAATTTTCTGTCTTTGTGAGGGCTATAGTGTACTTTTTCATATTTGTGGATTTATCCCCCATTATGTGTGCATTTGCACACATTTCCTGCTTTAGCATGTTGCAGAAGTATTGTATGGTACTTTAGCAATGCAGGTGGTGTGTCACAGAACCTGTCACACACCCCCTGCATTGCTGTCTTGTTGCCGATGTTTATTTCAATGTCCACAAACACTAAAATGATCATTATTTTATTTCAGTCTCCCCAGACACTGAAATACTGGCATAATATTACAGTAAATCTCTAACATTATGCCAGTTCAGCTTAGAAAGTGCTGTTTGGCACTTTGAGTGCAGGGGGTGTTTTTAGTGTCCGTGCACTACTTGGACACACCCCTTGCACTCGTTCACAGTTTGTATCCATGTAGCAAGTACAGCAGCGCATCTTAATGAATATTTAAGGCATGTTGCTGTGCTAAATGGACATGAACCACCCCGTGCAAGACTACCCTTATTCTTGCATGGATGTTCATGAATCCTGGTGACTGTCTTTTTCAGAATATGTCACAAGTCAAATACTGTGCACTCAAGATAATTGTGCCACTGTTAATTCATGCACTGGTCTCTTCCTACCTTGATGATATCAAGGCTGCATTCCCGGGGTCCTTATCCTATGACAATGATAATCTACAGTGCATCTATGGATCATTTTTATTAGTAGTAGAAATAATAATGGTAGTATTAGATATAGCAGTAACAGTAGCAATAGCAGTGGTAGCATTAGTAGTAGTAGCAACAGCAGCAGCAGTAGAAGTATCAGTAGCAGTAACAGTCATACTACTAACAGTAGCAGTAGCAGCAGAAAGTTGTAGTAGCAGTAGCAGCTGTAAAAGTGTCAGTAACAGTAGTAATGTCAGTAGTATTAGTAGCCGTGGTAGTAAATGAAGTAGCAGTAGCAGCAGTAGAAGTAGCAGTAGCAGCAGTAGAAGTAGCAGTAACAGTAGTAGTAATAATAGCAGCAGTAGGAATATTAGAAGTAGCAATAATGGTAATAGTAATAGTAGCAGCAGCAGAAGTACCAGTAACAGGAGTAATAACAGTATTAGTAACAGTAGTAACAACAGTAGTAGTAGTTTTAGTAGCAGTAGCAGCAGTAACAGTAGTAGTAGTAACAGTACAAATAGCAGTAGTATTTTAATAGCAGCAGCAGTAGAACTAGCAGTAGCAGTTGTAGTAGCAGTAGTAATACTAGCAATAGGAGTCTTAGAAGCAGCAATTATAGTAAAAGTAGCGGCAGTAGCAGTACCATCAGCAGCAGTAGTAATAGCTTTAGTAGTCACAGTTACTGGAGTAGTTGTAGCAACAGTAGTAGCAGCAGAAGCAATTGTATTAATAGTAGTATTAGTAATAGCAGTATTAGTAATAGCAGTAGTAGTAAAAGGATGTCTGTTTATTTATCATTTGTTTGGTGGTTCACAAATCTTTTTCAGCTGTAATCCTTGTGATGAGGTCAAAGATAAATACTATTTTACACATACAAATACTGACAATTTAGGAGGAGAAGAGTGTTCAGACCCAGGGTAACCTACCATGGATTAAATGACCTGGAGATAGTAGAGCACTACGGGGTAGACAGAGACATACTTCAGCAAATCATCAAGCTGTGCCAGCCTCAACTCAGACCCAGAGACAAAAGAGTGGAACCCATCCCAGTGGATACCAAGGTATGTATAGCCTTAAGAATACTAGCTACAGGTACTTTCCAAAGACTTACTGGTGACATGATGGGGGTCTCACAGGCATTTGCATCCAGGGTACTCCCACTAGTTCCTGGATCTCATGCTACCACATGCTGGTGAGAACATTTACTTCCCTTACACCCATGAGGAGAGGACCAGCAATATGCGTCTCTTCCACCGTGTAGCAAAGTATCTGGAAGTACTGGGTGCAATAGACTGCACGCACATAGGCTTCCCTTCCATCAACTGCCAGGTCATGTGCAATGCCCAGGGCATTATCATGAATGTGTGTGGTGGCAGCCCTGGAAGCTATCGAGACTCCCACATCTGACATTTGTCACAGCTGTACCAGACATTTGCCAGTGGGGACATCCTGTATGGCCATCTGGTGGGGGATGCTGGCTATGCAATGGAGCCATGGATGATGACACCCATCAGAAAAGCACACACACCCAATCAAGAATGCCATAATGAGGCACACTCACAAACTAGGATCATTATAGAGTGTGTGTTTGGGATGCTCAAGTCATGGCTCCACTGTCTTGACATATCTTGTGGAACCTTACAGTACTCTTCAGCCACATGTGCACACATGTTTATAGTATGTGCCATGCTGCACAATATGATCCTGTGGAAACAGCTGCAGCAGGAACAGCATGGAGAAGGTCCACACAGCCCCTTACCATTGTCAAGGTCCCCATGTACACAGAAGGACTCAGAGGAGGAAGCCCCTGAGCCTGATCCTGTAGGCAGATGGAGGCATGCCCAGTATTCCCAGACCTTAGCAAAAAGGCAATAAATAGCACACACACTGACACTGTAAGGACCCAGGGACCGATACCTCTCTCTGACTTGCACACGCAGTAAAATGGATTCTACACACATCACACTACCTGCAGCTAACCCTGTATAGGCAATATGCTGCATGCATCTGGCAGAGTCAGCCCTCAACCACTGTCCCCACAAGTGCTGCAGGCCCAAGGTAAGTCAGTCTTCTAAACAATAAATGAATAGAGTAGCATGTTCCAGTAGCATATCTATGGTATTGCTACATGCATGCAAGGGAATGGGGTGGCCTACTGGGGTAGCAGCAGACAACTAACAGTTATGTGGGACACATGGAAATGTCTGTCCAATACTGGCTTTCCCACACTATGCAGTATTATCCAAAGTGACAAATCCCACTGCAGTATAGCGGGGGGCCAACTAAGGGGGAGGGATCACAGGTCACATACACGGATGTCAATGTGGGGATCCCATACTCAACCCTCAGACTCACCCAGAAAGTTAGCCATAGGAAACCATAAAGGAATGTCTGTTAAAGGCCCACAAATGGCATCAATGATGGAATACCCCCTTACAGATACAAACTTACACAGTGATATAACAACAGGCCTTGCAGTTGCAGTGTGGCTCTGAAGGGTAAGAAGTCTGAAACTCAACTGTATGCCATTACAGTCTAATCTGTGGTCTCTAGTGACATGCCAGTGTTCTCCAAAACAAGGCACAATGCTATGCTAAATCAAACCAAAACCTAAATCCAGTATCAGCACAGTATGTGCAAATGTGTGCTGTTGACAGGTACCCCCCCCACACCTGTATTCCCATAGCAATGCAGTAACATGTAAGTCTGTCAGGTAATAGCAGCAAAGCACACATTGTCAGTACTGTCACAATCAACAGGATAAATTGTTGCATGTCCACAATATGCAGGGGTCAATGATCTATGTATATGCGTGAGAAATACTGTCAGGATGTGGCCAGCACTTATTCCCGGTTGTTGTATCTTAGTGGCCCAGGTACAGTACTGTGGTTGACAGGGCCATGCTCCAAGAATCCCAGTGCATGTCAGTTACACCTATGGTGCGAGTTGTACAACTGGAAAGGCTGCAGAAATACCTCACTAAAAGAATCATTGGCCTAAAGCAGATGCCCTATGCTGACCATCTAAAAAAACTCCAGCTATACTCTGTCACATATCATCTACTCAGAGGCGATCTCTGCTTAACATACAAGGCCATGTCAAACCCAGAACTGTTGGACATGCTACACTTGAAGAAATCCCAATCCCTCAGAGGCACTCACTCCAGGGATGTAAACCTTGTCATCACAATTAACTAAATATGCTGGATGGATAGGTTCCTGACCCAGAGACTCCCCAGACTCGGGAACAGACTGCCCATACATGTCAAGCAGAGCACCTCTTTGGCCCTCTTCAAAAGGAACCTTTATGATTGGATGGGAAATAGGAAATTCACCCCAGGGATCACATCAGTCACCCTGCTAGACAGGGGTTCCGGGAAGTAAATACTGTGGGAAGAAATAGCCAGGGAATTGTTATGGCTAGGCTTGTATAGGCCCTTGGGCCAATAGCCTAGTACCACCCTGTGAACCTATTACTGCCAGTAAGCTAGACAGGTCATGGACAGGGGGCCACACATAGGAACAGTACATAGGTCAGAGTAACCTACACAGTGCCTACCATACCTCCCATCTGTACAGACCTTTTGCAGAATGTACACAGGATTGCATCATATTTGTGGTGTCTTTATCATGAAATAGTGGTTGTGTGACAAATCACTAGCAAACCACAGAAGTCTAAAGTCAGAAAATAATGACGGATTGTAGTGTCTCATACTTCATATCCTATAAAAAATGCATGCTAATGCAAAATCTGGTATTGTATCACCCTTCTAGATTTGTAAGGCCAGTAGTTAAAATGGTCCCTATATTTAGGCCATTGCCACCTAATTTCTTATGGCTTTGTCCAGATGTCTGGCTCTCATACGTAGACAGGTATGGTGCCTAGTAGAGTAGCAGGTACCTGAAGGTTAGTGTACTGGCAGGTCATAAAAGGCTACCATCTTACTGTGTCAGCACTGACAAAATGTCACTGGCCAACATCCATTCCCTTGGAATGGTAGGTTGTCACAGACAGAGCACAAGCATGCCTTGCATATCTGTTCTGCTTCTCCTAATATTGCATTCTCCTGCAAAGTATTTGAAAAACAAGAAAAGGTCATGTCAAAACATCAATGGAAGACAGTGGAGAAGCAGATGTCGCACCCATAACAGAAAGCAAGCAAGAAACAAATTGATCCCCAACTGTCTATGTATGGCAGAACAGTATTAACACCCTGTCCCCATGTGTGGGCCTTCATCTGACTGTCATATTTGGGCTTGTCCAGATTTCAGAGTCAGTGACAGTTCAACAGCTAGGCCAACATGTAGCCGCATAATAGTAACACAAACTGTCTGAGGACCTTAGCAGATGTAGTGGTGCAATGATGGACAACCTGCCAAATATGTATGCTCAGAGGTGTGTAGTCCATGACATTGTGTGTGATGTTACAGCATTTGCCATGCTCACACCAGAATTACAAATACATAACAGCAGCCACTGTGAGCAAAGCCTGTGACCAGACTACAGAAGGATAAAGAGACACACAGAAGGAGAGGGGAACCACTGGCCAGACAAGTAGAGAATGTGCACACCAGAGCATATTTTGCAGTACCATAGGTGCTCTGCAGTATATGGAGTCAGTAGGCATCACCTGCACATACATAACACACACCCACATAAGTGGAGGTCCACAACAAATCAAACCCCAAGTAAAGGACACCTCAGAGGCAAAAACACATGAGAACTTCCCAAACCTACACACCACAGACCATGCATACTCCACACACTAGTGTCCTGCAAAACTAAGGCCTTACCATGCACACAACATATTACTCATAGAAGACTCCACTGTGAGACACATAGATGTGCCACACACCAGGTACGATAAGGAGAAAGTCATGATTACTTGCTTGGCAGGTACCATAATCTGCCATATCACACATGCACTTGCGTTACCCCACAACAGGTACAGGTTTCACACTAGCCTGGTCCATGGTGTTGTGAATGATGTCAGAAGTACCTCATGGACTATAGAAAGACAGACATGATGCAGTGTGCTGAATATGTGTCCCATGCAGGTATGTCCCTAGCTATAAGCAGCATCCTACTGTCACCAAGAGCGATGGATCAATATGAACAGAAAGTGATTGTCAGTAACACCTGACTCACTTACCATTGTCAACCCAGGGGAATCCACAGCCTGGCAGCCTGGGAACATATGAGAGACAGAACACACTGCCTTGCTACAGCTGGCCTGCAGCAGTCTCACATGGCATA
>NC_056745.1:1533344543-1533372043 GCF_019279795.1 Protopterus annectens | reverse complement strand
TGTGTGTGTGTGTGTGTGTGTGTGTGTGTGTGTGTGTGTGTGTGTGTGTGTGTGTGTGTGTGTGTGTGTGTGTTTTAAGGTGTGTATTTGTAGGATACAGCATTTTGAGGCATCACTCTCACAGTACACTGCCCATTTCCATACTTTACAAGGGTTTGTGATGTTGTTCACCTTAGAATTGGGACACTCTTCACTCTGTAAGCTTTGTGACATGTGTGATAAATGCATAACACTGTAGTAGCAATTTCTAGATAGGTAGGTGTTCTAATCTCAGTCTTGGCAATTGTCTGTGTATGTATGAGAATAGTATACCGTGTGTGTGTTTGAGTCAGAATTATATCTATTGGGTGGCCGTGGCCTACAATTTTAGGCCATTGCACTCCCAGTACATATTCCAAGGTCCACTTTACGAAGCCCACTGTTTACATCTACCATAGAGGTATCTGTTCATGGGTTCATAAGTTCATAGGTTCATAGATTAGTACTAATCTAACTGTCCTTGTGAGCCATTTTAAGCCTAACCAATTATCCCTTGTGAGACTCAAACCCCACACCTTGTATTTGTAAGGCAAACACCTTAACCATTGGGCCACCCTCCCAAACCCCTAGACAGTAGACAGTCTTCAGCCCTATAAGCCCCATGCCACATGCAACAGCTATGTAACAGTATGGAATGAATAACATGATAGGCAGGGCTGCTAATGTCAGTACTGGTAAATGTGTGTGTGTGTGTGTGTGTGTGTGTGTGTGTGTGTGTGTGTGTGTGTGTGTGTGTGTGTGTGTGTGTGTGTGTGTGTGTGTGTGTGTGACTCTGTGTGTGGGAACAGTATTCTGTGTGTTATCTCCTGGGGGTGTGGGTTTTACCAATATGAGGTGTGTTCCACCCACTATACTTCCCATTGTCCACTTTACAAGAGCTGCTGATGTCAACCACCATAGACTTACCTGTATACAGCCCTCAGCCCTATACGCTCTGTGGCACATGCAATAACTGTTACACAGACTTGGTAAATGTGTACATATACAGACGTACCTCAGCTATGACACGGAGGATGGGTTACCACTCTGCCATACCCCTCATTGGCAATGTTTGCAGGGCCACATCCTGCTGCCACACAGACACTTAGAGCACAAACAGTCTACATCATGTGAGAACGCAGTTAATCAGCATTACTAACACCAATAATGCATTATGGCTGAAAAGGTACACACACTCGGAAGTGTACCCATTACAAATGCCAGCTGACAGTACCTTACACAACATTACATAGCTAAACTGTCTTTAATTAACCCTGTGCATCAGAGCCACAGTAGCATGTCCATGCAATGGTGATATGGATGACAGGAATGTGGCACAGGTATCATCATATGCACAGGGTGTTGTGTGGCTTTGCCAGAGGGCTAGGCTGGGCCATGCAGTTGACATTGTGTGTGTGTGTTTGGATGGATGTTCTATGAATGGGCCATGCACAGGTGGTGTGTGATTGTGTCTATATATGTGTGTGTGTGTGTGTGTGTGTGTGTGTGTGTGTGTGTGTGTGTGTGTGTGTGTGTCTGTGTCTGCACACGCACATGCGTGTGGTTTTGTGTGTGTGTGTGTGTGTGTGTGTGTGTGTGTGTGTGTGTGTGTGTGTGTCTGAAAGTGACCTGGTTGTGATGGTGATGTATGTGTGCATGTATGCACACAGTCATGCCATATGACTGCCATACACAAGGGTATGTTGGACAGCTGTGGACCATACATGGCACGGTGTACAGTTTATCATCTCTGGCCATGGGCATGTGAACTGGTCCTGCCAAGGTTCTCACTGGCACCACCAGCCCCAAGGCCAGATGCAGTACTACTCTCCCATGGTGACAGCTGTTTGCTGTATCTGTGTCCCTGATGGGACTGGTCAGAACCACATGCCATGGCCTGCCTTGGCATCGTGTGGACAGCACCTTTCCTTTGGTAGTGCTGTTGGTACTGCATGGGACTTCGCCTACACTCCGGCTATGGCAAGTGTCTACTCTCACACTTGCCTGTTCCATGCTACCCCCCACCAACTGTCCATTATCTGTGGCCACTAGGGACTGGGTATATGTGAGCATTGTGACTACATGTGTGGATGTTGTAGACAACAGTGGGATGCCAACTGATAGCACAGATTCAGCTCCTGACAACACCACCTGTGCCACACTATGGGAGCACAATGTTCAACACCGGAAGTATACCCCTCACTGGTGAGATCAGATCACAGACTAATCTCGCTGGAGGTCCTCATCCCACCCCCACCTGAAATAAAAAAGACCACAGTAAAGAACTTCTCAAAAGCTGACTTCACACTTCTAAAGACTAGTGTGGTCTCCTTTAAGGCCCCGAGGCAGTGGAAAACAGTACTCAAGCCGCTGAATCACTTACAAATGCCTTCTACCAGCACCTGCAGGACTGCATGGATAAGGCAATCCCAAGCAAAACAAAGACTCTTTGTACCAAAGGCAAGTGTCCAGTCTGGTGGACCCCAGCCATAAATAAACTCTACAACAAAAGGAGGAAGCTACTACAAGATAGATCAAAATCCTTAAAAGGTAAGACACCCTTGATCACTATAAGTAAAAAACTAAGAGCTCTCATAAAATCATCCAAAGCAAATTTCGAGAGAAAAATAGCTAAAGACTCAAAAAGACAATCATAAGGCCTTCTTTAGCTATGTTAGAAACCTAGGAGGAAACTCCCAGATATGCTCAGAACTAGTTCAAAAGGATGTGAAGATTACTGATCCTACAGACATTGCCAACATACTGGCTGACAGGTTCAGTGCAAACTTCCCCCCCAAAGGAGAGATATCTATACCAAACGATTTCAGCCCCCAAACATCTCCAGCCCAAGTGAGAACTGCTCTCTCCAAAGCAAAAACACAGCATCCATGGGACCTGATGGTGTCCCGGCTGTGTGCTCCACGAACTCAATGAGGAATTAAACCCACAGCTAGGACAGCTGTTTAATCAAAGTCTTACCTCTGGATACGTACCCAGGGGTGGCACTGCAACTGTGGTCCCACTTCACAAAGGCGGTGCCTCCACCGACCCTGAAATTACCGCCCATTAGCTTGACAAGCCTTATCTGCAAAGCCATGGAGAGGATCATAATGGACCTCATAAATAAAGACATAGGGAATTTGCAGACTTTGGATCCAACCCAGTTTGGCTTTGTCAAAGGCAGATCATGCCTTTTAAACGTGGTTGACTTTTTGAAACAGTCACCAAAGCCATTGATGAGGAAAGGCAGTCCATACAGCCTACCTCGATCTGGCTAAGGCCTTCGATACAATACCCCACTCGGTATCATTGAAAAACTCATCAGCTTAAATGTTAACCCATACATCACAAGATGGGTTGCAAACTGGCTGAGTGACAGAACCCACAGGGTCAGAGTTGCTGGCGCCATGTCAGACTCAAAGCCTGTCACAAGTGGTGTCCCACAGGGCTCAGTCCTGGGCCCACTCTTGTTTGGCATCTACTTTTCGAAGTAAAAGCAAACACAGGAGGGTTATGGCTGACAAAGTTTGCAGATGACTGCAAACTGGGCCATAGTAGAAAACACATCTGACACAGATATCCTTCAGAAGGGTCTCACAGAAACGGATAACTGGTGCCAGAGCCATGGCCTAAAGTTAAATGCCAAAAATGCATAGTCATACCCTTGGAAAAACAAGGTTACCCCTAGCTACCAAATAGGTGGCAATCCACTGAGCACAGAAGAAGTTATCAGGGACCTGGGGACCCAGGTTGATAGTAGTCTGTCATTTGACACCCATGTAGCTAAAGTAGTTAGGAAGACCTTCTACATTGCCCACCTTATCATGAAGGGATTCTCATCTAGATCAAGGGAGGTCATAGTCTCCCTTTACTCATCACTCATCAGACCAATGATTGAGTACAATGCCCCATTCGAATGTATCTGACCCGACACTTGCAGCAGCTGGAGAGGCCACAAAAGTTCCTCACCAAAAGGATAAAGGGTCTCAAAAATATGTCCTATGCTGCCCGACTGAAAGAACTCCAGCTCTATTCAGTCGCTTACCGCTTGCTCAGAGGTGACCTTTGCCTAACATACAAGGCCATGTCAAACCCAGATTTGATGAATATGCTTCACCTCAAAAAATCTAGATCCATCAGAGCCACAAGGGCGGGAGACTTAAACCTCGACACGACTATTAATAGGACGTGCTGGAGGGATAGATTCATCACCCAAAGACTCCCTATGCTGTGGAACAAAATCCCGGTACATGTGAGGCAGAGCACCTCGCTGGCCTTGTTCAAGAGAAATCTTGACCAATGGATGGGAGATCGCAGATATACCCCAGGGATTACCTCAGTGTCACTGCTCAACAGAGGCACAGCAAAATAATGGGTATAGTTCCCCATACTAAAGGGGTGGCGTAAGCCACAAAACGATGGGCTAGGCTTGTAAATGCCCTCGGGCAGATAGCCTAGTATGAACCTATGAACCTATGAACTATACATACATACATACATACATGCAAATGTTTCAAGCGCAGGCATTAAGCCCTTCTAGCTTGCCAATATGCCAGAACACTTGTTCCCATAATACATGCCCTGACTGTTCTTAAAAATGTCTAAACTAGTACTTGCTTTAATGTAATTTGCTAGTCTGTTCCAAGCATCAGCTACTCTGTCAGAGAACCAATTAGTACACTTCTCATTCCTATAGAATCTTCTACATAGGTTATCTGATGATTCTCTAGTACTTTTTGATAACCCCAAATATTCCCAGAGGTAGTTGTCTATAAATGCCCTATAGTCGTGAATAATATAGCATCTTAAATATCTGTAAGAGGCACTGTACAAGTTCAGATATTTTAGTCTTTCATAATAGCTTAGATTTTCACATCAATGGATGCCCTTAGTATATTTCTGCTGTACTCTTTCCAGTTTATTCATGCTTGTTTTCCTATAGGGTTTCCATATTGTTATTCCATACTCAAGTTTGGGTCTAATGTAACTAACAAACATTGACTTCATTATGTTTGATTTCCTAGACTTTATAGATCTTTTTATACAACCTATAGTTCTATAACTATCATTAGCCAATTGGTTGATATGATCAGAAAAACTCATAGCTGAATCTATCTATAGACCCAGTTCCTTAAATGAGTCTACAGTTTCAATCACTGCTTGCTGTATTAAATATTCACCTTTCATTTTATGTCTCCCAAATCTCATATGCTTAGTTTTTGATGTATTTATCAACATGTTATTCTCCTGTGCCCAAATGGTCAATTTAGTTAAATTATTTTGCAGACATGCCTTATCTGTAACACTTTTAATCAGTTTACCCAATTTCAGGTCATCAGCATATAGACTGTAGAACATCTCAGATGAAAAAGTAAGGTCTGAAAGATACAATCTAAACAAGTAAGGACCTAGTACAGAGCCCTGTGGGACACCTTGACTTTAACCAAGGATTTCACATGTTCATTTGGTGTGTGATATGTGCCCTGTCCTATTTGTCAGCCATGCAGCTATACATCTTATCAACAGTGCATCAATACCTAGTTGTACTAATTTAATGATCAGTGTTATGTGCATGTCCCTGTCAAATACTGAAATTAAATCTATATAAATCACATCATAGCACAAATTTTCATTCATAGCTGTTATTATATTGTTATAGAGCACCATGTTACAGGTGGTAATAGATCTATTTTCAACATATGCATGCTGATGTATGGTTTCAAGTCCCAGCCTATTCAGTTCTGACAATAACTTATCCAGTATTACCTACTTCATTATTTTTCCACAGCATGAAAGTAGACTTAAGGATCTATATGATTCTGGGTTTATCCTACTCCCCTTTCCTTTAAAGACAAGTTTAATAAGCGCATGTCTCCAATCAGGTCATTGTTACTTATTCCGTCTCCTCCCTGTGCTTTGTTTGGATCCAGTTTGCATTCTTTTTCAATATAATCTAATTTGATTCCAGTATCTGGGGTTACCTGGATGCCACTAGGACAGCTTACCACCCCTTTTGTGGAGCCAAACTGTTTTGCATAAGATTTTGTAAATATATCTATAATCTGTTGAGTCTGCACACAGTTTATCAGTTTGTGTATCTTTACTCCTTCCACATCTTATGTATCTATAAAAAGGTTTCCTATTTTGCTCAATATCTTTATATAAATTTTCTTCAAATTTTTCTTGATCTTGTCTAACACTATGCTTAATCTGTTTGTCCAGCTTGTTTATTTCAGTTTTCAAAGTTTTAGTTTGACATCTCTTCCATTTCTTATATTTTTTGTCTCTCATCTTAATCAGGTATCTTGTTCTTCTGTAAATATACCCCCTGATGTTGCATGCCTAAATCCTGATGTTAAACATTTTTTTGACTTTTTGCACTCAAACAATTTCTCTTTCAAAACTTTTCACATTCCATCTGCAGTTTTTCCACTGAACACCTCACTCCAGTTAGTTTTATATATTAACTGTTTTGCTTCCCTATAATATGTAATTATCCTTCTGTGCATTGGTTTAGATTTCAGTTTGACAGAATTATCTAGCAACAAATTAACCTTTATGACCTTATGATCACTGCACATCAATAGAGGTAAAACGACTTGAAGTTACAGTAATTTATTTGGGAACGCAAAGAATATCTAGTATATTCCGTCCCCTGGTATTTTTTTTACACACACACACACACACACACACACACACACACACACACACACACACACACACACACACACACACACACACTCCGGGCACAGTCTGGCACAGCTGTATTACCTTTGGGCCCTTCAGGGCAGACCTTATGATAGTTCTGCCTGCTGCATTGCATCTCTATCACTGCTACTGTCCAGCCCACAACAAAGGGTTACAAATCCTACTGTGTGTTGGGCCTAGTGGCAGAATGGTAATTTTGGGCAAGACCAAGGCTATTGGAGTGAGCTATACAGTGTCACCACATGATTATTCATGTACTGTAAGAGCTGTCGTACTGCTATACAGACCACACACACTGATAAGGTTAATGATATCTGATGATAAATGATGAGGGGACAGGACTATACACTATCATTGCAGTACATACACAGATTAGACTCATAAGGATTCATTTCAGACAACATTGCAGGATAGTCTACAGTACATAGAGGACATGTAAAGTACTAGGTGCATAGCCTCATAAGATGATACCAGGCTGTTGGCCCTGATGCCTTCATAAGCCTGGCCAACACATTCACCCATGCCCCTTCCAAGCCATCACCTGTTTCCCCTGTCCATCTGGGGCACACGCAGGATTCCAGAGGTGTCTCATCCATTTCCCATGCAGTCATCCAGCTTCTTCTTCCAGAGGGCTATACACATACTCTGCTAGACATTGGGAGGGAGTGTATTTTACAGACAGTGTATTGTGTGGGACACCACACTATCTTGCCAACAAGTACTATACATGTCACAGACTAGGTGAGGACCTTGCATGCATGAAGAGTGAGTGCAATACATCTTACAGGTATGCAGAAATGCCATCAAGGCTGGTTTGGACATGGCCTTGTATGCCAAACACAGGTCTCCTATGATCAATCTGTATCAGAATGAGTACAGGGATAGGGCTTTCAGCCTAACTGTAATGGGTAGGTATTACAGACTCTAGAATTGCCTGGTCAGGAATATCTGTGGTCTCTGCAACTGCTGCATTTGCTTGGCGAGGTACATGCCAAAGGAGCCATTGTGCTTGGTAGTGCATTTGGTAAGGGTGGTGTACAAGGATGTTGTGGCATCCCGGTTTCTGGATGATATACCCATATTTGTGAGGTGGGCCATATAAACGGCCTTCTGTACACTGGTGCCCACATGGTGGGAAACTGTCAGGTTGCTACCAACCTCGGTGCACAAGTTGCCTCACACCTGATTGCATGCTCAGTACATTATTAGTGTCATACTTAGTGTGGATGACATCTGCCACATTAGGGGGAATGATGCCACTACTGGTATTTAGTTTGCAGTAATGCTTCTTGCACCAGTTGGTAATTGGGTGAATGCCTCTCGGGGGATGCTTACATCAGTAGGGGAATGTAAGACAGTGGTCAGCTTGCAAGCATCTGTACATCTGGTCATCCAAAGACCCCTGTTTGTGTCCTGTACCTCAGATATGTATATCTCAAACAGTAGAGGCCTCCAGACTGATCCTTGGGATACACCATTGTGGAATAATCTACTACTAGAGGGGGGTTCCACTACTTTGACTGAGTGGGTACTATCACTGGACCAGTTAGCTTCCCAACTGGTAACCTACAGGTTGGTGCCTAGCTGTGCAGGGGTATGTATACTGGCCGCCTGGGGATTAGTGTGACAGGATTGGGCTAGGTGATGGTAGGCATTGTTCACCATCTCCCCCTTATCCCTGTGTTTCTTGACCACTTCAGGGAGGTCAACCAGATTTAAAAGGCCCAATCTCCCTTTGACAATACCATGGTGTGTGGGCTCAGGCATTCTGATGTTGCCAATGTCCCTGTTCATAAGGTCCTTGATATTGCCTTCCATGCCCTTGCAGAGCAGGCTAGCTAGGTTAATGTGCGTAATATTGACTGGGTCAGTGGATTGCTCTGCCTTTGTGTATAGGGATGACAGTGGCTGTCCTCTGTGCAGATGGGATGTCACTGCTGCTCAGGCTGTGGTTGACTACAGTGCAGAATGGATCTGAGAGCCCATGACTGTGTTCATGTAGGATGCGGCCAGGGATGGTATTAGGCCTATGGAGTCCTCTCTGTTTTGCCTTTGAGAGGGCATTGTGGACCTGCTTCCTGATGATGAGGGGAGGGGGGCAGGTGCTGTAATGCACATGTGTACTAATGGGGGAGTGGGGGTGATGTTTACAGTTTACCTGTCTGCAGCCTGTTGCCTGTATCTATGCCATATGTTTATGTGGTGTTACTGCCCACCACTTCAGAGCAGATTTGTGTGTTGCCTCTGGAATTGCAGACACATGTGTGGAAGGCCTAGTGATTGGCCTTGGTGGATGTGCCCAATTTTCCCTCAAAGACAGCCTTAGGGTACATAACTTATGACCTTATTTGCTTGTGCAGGTCAAGGTGACATTGCTTCCAGTGAGGCACCTCTTCCTTTTTGGCCTGTCCAGCAATTGTTTCCACCTATTATGGTATTTGTGTATTGCTGCTGTCCACCACAGGCATTTACCCTACCTTGGGCCTGGACACTGCTGCTAGTTCCAACAAATGGGACTTTGGCTGTACATCTACTTCTACCTTCTCTGAGGGGATTTATAGTCATTTGTGTATAGTTCATTCTGTTTGACACTGTAAAGGAGGGAGGCAGGGGAGATGATGACCTGAACAGTGATGGCTATGTGGTCAGATATTACCAAGGAGGATGGCATTTTTTTAATTTCTCCAAGTCTTTTGGGTTTCTAATACCATGATGGGAATGGACTCCATTCCTAAGTCAAAGTATGATTAAAGTTCATGAAATTAGTATTGTTTTAATCTTTGATGTCAGCCAGTAGTGCTCTTTGCAGCATCTGCAATATACCCAGTAATGACTCCTTCTGCAATTCGTACTGGGTTACATGGATTAGTAACATATCCAAATACAACTGTAAATTTGTTTTTTATAAGACCCATTGCCCCTACTACTAGTGGAACTGTCTGATTATCTTTCTTCCACATGGCTCTTGTTTCTGCCTGCAGATCAAGGTATTTTATGACTTTGTGTCTTTCTGTAAGCAAGACACTGTAGTCACTGGGAGTGGTGATTCCAATGATCAATGCTACTTTTGTCTTCTTTTCTTGGATTACATATCTGGTTTTCTAGCATCTATCTTTTGAACTGTTTGTAATGGGTGATTCTGTGTGATATAAATTTCATCATTTTCTATGATGCTTTGTGGCTAATGTTTCCAGTGTTTTTCAGCCACTTCAATACCATAATGTTTGCAAAATCCCCCGTGCAACAGTCTCGCCACATTATTATGCCTTTCAGTATACAGTCCTTCTGCCATTAGTGTGTCGCATCCAGCAACAAGGTGTCTGACCGTTTCCAATTTGGTTTTACAAAACCTATATTTGACTGTTTCTCCCACATGTTCAATGGACTTTGAAAACCAGCGTGTACATAGCCCACTATCTTGGGCTGCCAATATTAACCTTTCATTTCTTGGTTTGAATTCGCCTCTCCTTAACCATTCCTGCATTCATTCTTGATCAACATGAGGGTCTTCCAGATGTTTTCTATACTTGCAATTATATTTGTTTTTTCCACATTTTTTGCCTTCTTATCTGGTCCTTCAACTTATATTCTTTTGGTTTTGGCACATTCAGTTGCTACCTGTTTTTTCTCCTCTTCTGGTTTGATTTCCATTCCTGATTCACATTGATATGCTTCTGCTAGATTAAGCAGAGACATCATTTTAGATTTATTCTCCTCATGTTTCACAACTTTCACTATATTTGGATATTGTGAGGTCAGCAGATATGTGTGGAGTCCCACGGTTGCAGATCTATACATGTAATCAATTTCAAGGAGGCCCATCTCTCCTTCAGAATGGGGAATATAGAATCTTGGTATACACTGATTTTCATAAATCATTTGGTGAGTATGAAGCATCCTTCTTGTTTTAATATCCAATCTATTCAACACTTTTGGGGGGCAGTCAATCACTCCAAAACTGTAAGGACAGGAAGAGAAAATTGATTTATAGCTTGGATTTTGTTCCTAGATGTCAATGCTGTTCTCAAGATTAATTTAAGTCTTCTAAAGTATTCCTTACTGGGTTTTATTTGCATTTGTTCATGGTTTATTGCTGATCCTTCATCAGTTCCCAAGTATTTATACACTCACTCTTGATCAAGTTCTTTTATATCACATTCTTGTCCCAAACTGATGTTTTCCTGGTGCTGCAGTTTTCCGTTTTTAAAGGTTGCTTTTGCACATTTATCAAGACCAAATGACATTAAAATATCTGAAAAAGTTTTGACAACCTGTGATTTGAATTCCTCATCTGATGAGCTATACAGTTTTAAATCACTGACAAAGAGAAGATTAGAAGTCATTAGACGTTGTTGTTTTCTAGGAGGCAAATTGTTAAGTAAACAGTTTAATGGGTTAATGGCAAAGCAGAATAGCAATGGTGACAGAGAGTCACCCTGGAATATCCCCCTTTGAATTTTTATCCCTGGTATAATAATAATCTGTCCTTTATCATGGCTTAATTGCAAAGTGGTCTGACATTGTTTCATGCTTACTGTAATGTAGTCAATCAGTGTAGGGCATATCTTTTACATTTTTAAACACTCTTTTATCCATAAATGTGGGATACTATCAAATGCGTTTTTGTAGTCAACCTATGCCATACTTAGATTCTTCCCCTTTTTACATTTCTCCACTATAACTTTGTTTAACGACAAATGATCCTTTGTTCCATATGACTTTTTTTTATTGCCCTTTTGTTCCACTGCCATAATTGAGCTTACTTCTAAATGAGTATAAATTCTGTCGGCATCAATTCCCGTATATAGTTTATACGTCGTTGGAAGACAAGTTATTGGTCTATAATTTTTAGAGTAGCTTGCAGATTCACTCTTAAGTAAGAGTATTGTTTTTCCTGTTGTTAACCAGTGTGGTGTCTGTTTGGGGTGCACATATAAATAGCTCTAACTCATGGCCAAATCCTCGTGCAAAGATGTTAATACTTTCAGCCAAAAGTTAGGTGCTGCATCTGGGCCTGGGGTTTTCCATTTAGAGGCTTTTCTTAACTTTGTTTCAGTCTCTCTGGGTGTTACTACATCCCATTTCCTTTAACCCTTGTATTCTTTCTTTTACTTCTTCTATCCATTTAGCATCCGTGTTATGTTCCACAGGATCTTCATAGATACTTCTCCAAAATGTATCTATTTCTTCTTTTTATGACAGTCTTTCAATTCCTTTTACCTTATTTCCCAATTCTCTATAACTTTTTTTGGATTATCAATAAATTGCTTATTTTGTACTTTTCCTTTATATTTATCTTTTGCATCTTTTATCTTTTGTATCTTCTAAGTCTTTCTGCCTGTGCTGACATTTTTAGTTTATTTGTGACAGTACATGATAGATCCTGGTCTGTTCTAATACTGAGCATTACTTTTACCACATCTTTCTTAGTATTTTTGTTGAGTTGTTCCCTCTTCTATAATCTTCTAACAGTGATATTTCTTGACTTAGCTGCTTTATAGTTTCTCCATTTGAAATTTCCATGATGGTATTCGCTTTCACCCCTTCCTTTCCCTCACTATCCTATGTTCCTGTGGTAGAAGTTTATCAGTTATTAATTTAGCAGCACAGTAATATATCCTGTTTACTTCTGTTATATCGCATGGTTCTCTATGGACAGTCCTAATTACTGTGTTCATTTGTTTTATCAAAGTTCTGACTTTTGGGGTTTTATTAACCTTCTACAGTCTATTTCTTTCATTGATCTTGATATATCTGTCTATGTCTACTAAATCAAGGAACTCTTCTCTTAACTCATTTTCTTCCAAACTGAGGGCACATCCCTTATTTTCTGTTTCCTGTGGGCATTCTATAGAAGATTTTATACCATTTTCCTGTGGAAAATTCTGTTCAACTTCATCCTGTGCCATCTGTTGCTCTGTCATATGGGAACTCACTGGCCTATCACTCCTCAACATTGACTGCATCAGAGTTTCTACTGTTTCCTGTTCCTTACTTTCCTGTCTAGCTTCAAGTGAACATTTACACTGGTTTGCTGTGGAAGGCTCCATACTATTTTGATATGGCACCTGACCAATTGCTTCCTGTTCCACTGGTTTCCCCTTAATATGGATAGCCATTGCTCTATCCTGTTGTGTTGCTTTCTGAATTTGATTTTCTCCACTAAATCATTCTCTTTGCAGCTGCTCCATAACCTCAATTTCAATTTCTTTGACTTCTCCATGACTAATCTCTTTTTCTACTTTTCATCTTAATCTCCTTATTTTTGTATTGTAGAGTTTTCCATATCTGGATTCCTTTGTCTGTATTTTTCTTCAAATATCTTTGGTGCTGTTCTCTTTGTATTGGTTAGTTTGCTTTCTCCATTGCATAAATATTACACCATATTAAATCTTTTTTCCTTTCTCATGTCCATATGATGGCACTGTAGGAGTGCTACAGTGGCTACTTGTGTTGGTTAGGACCAGGTGCAGGATATTTCCACCTGTTGTAGGAGTGTTGACTGGTTGATCAACAGGATTGCAATTGACAAAACCAAAGAATCTCTGTGCATTCATGTTCAGTTGGCATAGGTCATGCACACTATGGTTGGGTATGTGAAGTCACCCAGGAGCAGGGTAGACAATTGAATCCTGACAGATTCCAGCAGATCCCAATAGGTGTGGTGGGTGTGCATAGTCATGGTTGGAGGCTTGTAGCTAACTCTGATTTGAGTAGGTGTTTTGTCAACTGTTAACTGCACTCGAGATGTCACCTGTGCGTCGTACTGTTTGGCCAGCCTGGAGGTGTGTATGTGTATACTAATGTTCAACACTCCACCTCCTGTGACTTTGCAGGCCTCCATTTGGGGTCTAAACGTATGATGGGATAAGTGACCTGGCAAGGTTGGTGTGCTCTCCACAGCTACAAAGCAGGTGTCAGTGACTGCACAAATGTCAGCATCCTACAGGCCAAGGTACACTTGCATTAACATGGGTTTCATGGTAAGACTCCTAGCTCCTGTTAGCAAGACATCTGCACAAAGCAACACATCAGTGGTGGGCAAAGGCCAGTAAATAGTGTCACTTTATGAATCTAGCTGAAACACACTTAGTTGCCAGCAAAGACGGTGTCACATTCACAGGTCTACACTGCAGGATATGAAATCTGGCAATCAAATGTATGCTAATATGTTATGACTTCAGTCTTTAATGGGTTGCCAGTGATGTGCCAGACAATACACAACTGTCTGAGGCATTGATTATAAATGTGAGAAAGACATGTTGTCAGTTTGCAAAACTCTGGACAGTTTTCAGGTATGGGCTCAGTATATCACATACAGTTCAACATGCACATCAGCACCTGTTATGTAGAATGCACATACCATATACACATCTCTTACATTTGTAAGACAAGCATATGTATCAGAGTAACACTCACAGGTGACATATGAATAATTACAACATCCCAGGTAGCTGGCCTAGCAGTGACACACAGTATTGGACAACAGACACTACAGTAGTTGTCATACATGAGCTGACCTTTACTGGGGTGACTTAGGGGCCAGAGATGTGCTCCATGTCAATGTGGACTGGGCAAGTGGGAATGGCCATAGGTGTCGGACAGCAGCATGTGAGTCCCGCAAGTCTTGTTGTGGCCTAGTGTTTAAAGTCCCATTTGACATCATTGCATCCTCCTTTCTGCATTACAGGCTTACATGATTGACATACCTGTTATAGTGCTGAAAAGTTTCCTCACAACCATGCAAATGGTTAGGTTTGTGTAGTTGCAGTCTGTCTTTGTGTAGATGGGTTGAGACCTGTGCTGCATAGGCAGCAGCTTGCCTTTTGTAGGTACTGCTCATGAGCAGATGATGGCCTGTGTACCATTTGGTGTCTCATACTTGTTACTTGCATCCAGAGCAGCTGTGCTGTCTTTCCCTTTGCCAATGCCATAGGAACACAGTGCTAAAATGACATACTTCTTGTGGATCTTGCCCTTTTTCCTTGCCTGTGTGGAGGACATTATGGAGGTGTGAGGGCTACAGCTTCACAGACAGTAGACAGGAATACCTCTCAGGACAGGACATGTGGAGACAGCCCAACAACACAGGGGGTAAAGCTCCAGAATTGGGTACAGTTTGTAAGTCAGTAGTGCTGTTATACACATAGAGGGTTCCTATATTAACAGGGTTCGTCTGGACATGCATTTTCTGTGTGAGTTGATGTCTGACAGTGATATGTCTCTGACATACCTCTCAACTGTTCTGATGTCCACAGACTGCCCAGAGGTTTGCCTATTATGTTTGGTCTGTTCCTCAGACAATGTCTGTTTTTGTGGAATCAGTAGGATAATGTGAGTATTGTAGTCAGTACCTGTTGACATCCATTAGTGCTTCAGATGTCATATCCTTCAGGGATGTTATGCTACAACAAAGCCTATGACACCAACAACTGTTTCAGTTTGTAATACCATTATGTGAGAAATGTCCCTCTTTTCAACCCCCTGTCCCCCAAGTATGTCATGCAGTGAATGGTTCAGACGTATGGTATATCACTATTTAATGACTGCACTCCAGGTATCATCCCATTGACTTAGCAGACTCCTGGAAGTGATATGCGACAGTGGCCATGAATGTGGTATCATACCCTGGATATTCTGTACAAATCTGTACATATGAGAGTTATGTATGTCAGGCCATTGTAAACAGACTGCCAAGACTGTGTAGCAGTGTTGTGTGCAGATGCTTGTTGGGCTGAGTAAGGAGAGTAAAGACCAACTTGGAACCAAACCAACAAATACTAAAAAAAAAAGCACCTGGAGAAAAGCAATCAATCCATGTTCTATTATGACAGTAGAATGTCCACAAATTTGTAACAGCAAACCAGTCCACACTTTATTGTAAAAGTAGATAATCCACAAAGTTGTTGACCTAGGTTTCGTCCCCAAAACAGGACTTCATCAGAACAGTTAAAAACTCACATACATTCCTTTTTATGTGTATCCACCCAGTACACCAATTAATTTCCTTCCAAATTATTTAAAGCAACATGACCATATTCTCTAAAAACTTACTAAAAATACATTCAGCATATCATTTATATAAATACATTTATTGATAAAATATTTTGAATATTTTGTTTTTATATAAATATAAAATTCATAATACTATTATCATTTCATTTAACACATGCATATAAGAATTATAATTCCAAAATAATAAATATGACACCCCAAATAGACATAGTAACCTAAACTAATCCGGTGTTAGCCACCTACCTTCCCAGTATATTTTTTTAACTTCAATATAGGGGCAATGCTAACACTATCATTAATTCCCGGATAGTTTTGGGCATCCAGCCTAAGTTGCATTTGAATTCACATATATCTATATGGACATCTAATACCTTACCCTGAATATCATTTTTAATTTATTGAATTACACAAAATTTTAAATAACACTCTGGATATTCAGCAATATGTCTGGCAAGGGCATTGGTGGATTTAAATGCCTGATGTCCAAAACATGTTTGTTAATTCTTTCCCTAAAGTATCTGGAAGTTTTTCCCACATAGAATGCAGGACATGCCTCACATTTGGCTAAATACAACACATTTTGAGTGTAACAGTTATATTGCCCCATTAAGGAACACACTCAAAATGTGATTGAAGACATGCTTTTTCAGGGGCAAATATCCGAAATAGAATGTGATTTTTTGAAGAATCCCAATCCAGTAGTAAGCAGGATATTTGTGAATCCCAAATTGCATAAAGGCCTTGATGATGTTAAATTCAGGCCTATAGTAGAAGGCAAACGAAGCAAGACATACTTCACGAGTCACTATCTGGATTATTATATGCAAAAAGGTCTAGGTACCTTTGGATATATTACCAAGGATTCTTAGATTTTTTAGGAAAATTAAATACAATAACTATTACTGATAATGCCATGTTAGTTACAATTGACATTTGCAATCTATTGTCAGTTATTCCACATGACATTGGATTAAGCTGGTTAGAGTGTCAACTGATAAAGACGGGCCTGTATGATCAAGACCAAGTGAATGTTTTTATCACCCTGATGGAAGCAGTATTATACAATAATTTCTTGTATTTCAAAGGGCATTTTTATAAACAAGTTACTGGTGTAAGCGATGGGGGCTGCTTCTGCCCCCATTTATGCCAATTACATAATGTCCTTTTGGGAACAGGAATATGTATTTCAAAGTGCCCATAACAAGTACATTAAACAATACACACATTTCCTGGATGATATTTTTATCATCTGGGAAAGAAATTGTGAGCAGTTGAAGGCATTTTTGTAATATATCAATAGCACAGTGGACTTTTTAAAATTTACTTATCAGTACAGTGCAGAAATGATAACATATTTAGATATCAAATTGACAATATATAGGGAACTGAAATGTTTGAATCCAGCATCTATAGAAAAATTACCTTTTCCAATTCATTGTTGGATTACAACAGCTGGCACCCTCACCATCAGAAAAGGTCCATTGTTAAGGGTCAGATGGTGTGGGCGGCCAGGATGGCCAGTAATGACTAGGAGTTCATTACAAACTTGGAATTTATGATCACTATGTTTAAAAGAAGGGGATAGCTAGAGACCCTATGAATGGATGTTAGGGAAGAAATTATTCAGAAAAGGAATAATGGTATATATAAGGCTATCCTGATAGGGGCTAATGGGCAAGTTTCTAATCAATTGGCAATTAATACTGATAAAGTAGAATTAAAAAATAAAGGTGAAGGTTTATTATCCATCACTATTTATAACCAGGATTCAGAATGGTTCAAGTGGATGGTAAAGAAAAACTGAGCCATCTTACAGTTAGACAAGAATGTAGAAAGTAAGATGGGTGGTGTCCCCAGATATGTGTTTGGGAAGGACAAATCCTTCAAAGAGATCTTGGAGAAGGGGTCCCATCAACAGCCATCTAATGCTGGGAGAATGATAGGTAACTTTGAATGTGGGAGATGCAGCACATGCAAACACATTATGGAGATGGGTAAAAACATCAAAGTGAATAATTATTTTATCTCCTTAATGGGGCATTATAACTGCTACACTCAAAATGTGGTGTATTTTGCCAAATGTTAAGCATGTCCTGCATTATGTGTGGGAAAAACAGAGCAGTATTTTAAATTTTGTGTAATTCAACAAATTAAAAATGATATTCAGGGTAAGGCATTAGATGTCCCTCTAGATATATGTGAACTCAAATGGCAACTTAGGCTGGATGCCCAAAACTATCCGGGAATTAATGATAGTGTTAGCATTGCCCATATATTGAAGTTAAAAAATATACTGGGAAGGAAGGTGGCTAAGCTAACACCAGATTAGTTTAGGTTAGTATGTCTATTTCGGGTGTCATATTTATTATTTTGGAATTATAATTCTTATATGAGTGAGATAAATGAAATGATAATAGTATTATGAATTTTATATTTATATAAAAACAAAATATTCAAAGTATTTTATCAATAATTTTATTTATATAAATATTATGTTGAATGTATTTTTAGTAAGTTTTTAGAGAATATGGTCATGTTGCTTTAAATAATTTGGAGTGATATCAATTGGTGTACTGGGTGGATACACATAAAAAGGAATGTATGTGAGTTTTTAAGAGTTCTAATAAACTCCTGTTGTGGGGGCAAAACCGAGGTCAACGAATTTGTTGATTATCTACTTTTACAATAAAGTGTGGACTGGTTTACTGTTACAAATCTGTGGGCATTCTACTTTGACAATAGAACATGAACTGATTGCTGTTCTCCAGGTGCTTTATTTCAGTATGAGTAGGGAGAGCAGCAGATGTGTCATAGATACTTTTCCTAGCTGACTGTGCATGCTGCTATAGTTGCTGGTGGTCTATCAGGCATGTATGTTTATAGGGGTAGACTGAGAAATGTCCTGTAACACCTCAGGATTCCCTGCACACTGTGAGTTGGGCTAGTATATGTCAGTGTATGCGACTGCCAATCAGGATGTTTTTTCAAACAGCCATTCTCGAGTTCATTTGGGGTTCTGGTATGTTGCTTTGACTGTGGTGAAAATGGTTGTGGGTGGATATTTTTGCACCACTATCTGCTTTTCCCTACTGTTCCATCCATGTTGTGCATGATATATTTGGATATACATGGGTAATTGCTCAGAGCTGATTTGGAGTAGTGTCGTGTTGGTCTTACTGTGGTTCAAAAGCTGCTGGGTAACATGGTTGGCAGCTGTTATGGGTTTTTCCATTCTGATACATGACTGCGGTCATACCTCTCCACTGTCCAAATGTTTAGAGACTGTCCAGATGCATGTCTCATATGTTTGGTCTGTTGCCCATAACAGTTGTGGGTATCTGATAAATCACTGGGATGATGTGAGTATTAGCATCAGTAAATAATGACATTCAGACCTGGAATCTATCTGGAAGTGCATATTAAAGCAAACCATGCCACTCTAGCAGACTTCTACACATATGACAGCCATATTTCAAAGATGTCACTATTGTTTGCCATTTCTCCCTCCACTTTGTCAGGATTTTTGCAGATGTCTTGCAGTAAGAGAATGGTTATCTATCTATCTATCTATCTATCTATATATATATATCTATATATATCTATATATATATATATATATATATATATATATATATATATATCTATATATATCAATGTATATATATATATATATATATATATATATATATATTGGTATCTCTGTATACATATGGATCACCTTCATTTCGTCAACAGTTCATTTCACCGACACTCAGCTCAGCAGGCCCAATTCACTGACACTTCATTTCACCGACACTCATTTTATCAAAAATTATATATGGCCTATTCCCCACTGTAGAGCGACCCTGGAGTTAGAATATATAATAAGGGGAGGTGTGGGGGGCACAGCCCCCCACAATGGGAGGTGTGGGAGGCAAAGCCCTCCACATGCTGGGATTCTATAATGGTTTGTTGGTAATAGCCATTCATTGCACTTGTAAGAATGCATCTGTTTACTGTAAAACATTTATGATATGTTGGTGGCTTTCCCCTCCACACCCCCTTTACTATATATTCTATCTCCAGCGTCGCTCTACAGTGGGGAATAGTGCATATATACTTTTAGAAAAATTAGTGTAGGTGAAATGAAATGGTGAAAATAAGTGTCAGTGAATTGGGCCTGCTGAGTTGAGTGCCGGTGAAATGAACTGTCGATGAAATGAAGGTGTCCCATACATATATATTTATATAAGAATACTATGGATATATAATTTCCCCTTATGTTAAATAACTATTGTGCATGATATGCTTGTAAAAACATTACAGATACCTACAGCTTAGGTGGTATAGAGGTATTTTGTTGTGATTGTAGTGGGCAGGGTCATGGGTTCCAGACTTGGAAGTGATGCCTTTTTTCATTAATATTAAATGACCAGAATGTTTGATATGTTTATAAAAGCATGACAGACTCAAAAGTTCACATGGTGTAGTGGTGCATTGCTGTGATTGTAATGCACAGCATCCTGGGTCCAAGACTTGGCAGCGTTGATTAATTTTTTGCCAGGCAGAACGTGGGCTGATGGACACAGAGTGATTAAGGCAGTTTTAAGCAGTTGTAAGTGGGTTTGCATGGTTTTGTGGGGAGCTAAGTGATGCTAACAGTGGGTAAGCCCTGTTAGCTTCGCTTAGCACTGCTTATAGATGCACTCAATTTTATTAAAGAAGAGAAAAAAGGATGAGAGGAAAGTGGTGAAATAGGGATGAGCAGGGGGTAACACATTAAAAAAAGCAGCTAGGGAGGTGCAGTATACGTGTAGGGAAGGACCATAGCTCTACATTTCTTCTGCAGCAACAGCTGTGAACAATGTGCAGAATAAAGAATTTATAGCCTCACTCCCCACAGGGAGAGGTGTTGGCAACAGACATTTGCAGAATAATCTGTGGGTTGATTGATTAGTTTCACTGTACTTGCGGGTGAAATTTAGAGCTATGAATAGGGCAATGTTTTTTTTTCGGGATAGATGCCTTTTTTTTTTTTTTTAATGTGAGAGTTGGATGTTTCAGAAGAGCTGCAGGTATGTTTGGGGAGGTAGGTTGGGTAGGATAGGTTGCATTTGCAGACAGATAAGACAGACAAAACAGCAGACAGGGGCAGTATATGACACATGAGGAGGGTAAAGACATTTGACAGGGAGGGTGGTTGGGAATCCAAAGACCATGAGTCCCCAAATGGATAAAATGGGAATGAGGTCCCCACCCATTGGCAGTCACCACTGCATCTTCATGGCCCCAAAGGTGGCTGTGCTGGGAGTGGACAGGAGGGTCAGCCTGCCACTCAAGGTGACCAGGCAGCCCTCAATCTGGCACTGCTGCCCACCCAACTCTGCTCGGAACTGACTGTGGGTGACAGGCTCCTTTTCACACTCACTCCCAGGGGGGGAGACAGGTCCTGTCCCCTGAGGCAGTTCCACCCAAAGGTGGTGCAGGACTAACAGACAAGGAAGTCCCAGGTTGGGTCCCAGATGTGCTGGGGCCTGGTACCATGGCCAGATGAGGTGGGACAGGCGGATCTGCCTGGATCTGCCTTCCAAAAAGTGCTATGGTGTTGAGGTTTTCCAAAATATGTTGGCTAATCATGCACAACACATTTCAAGATTAGTTATAACAGCATGCGCGCGTGTTCCAATTAACCCCATAAAACAAATTTGAAACAGTTGCATAGCAGACAGAACACATGCATGAATGGAACAGCAGTATGCATCATAACAGCATGCCAGTAACATTGACAGCAACAGGCCACCAACAATAGTATTTGAGCAAGGTATGTTAACATGCAACCAATCAAATATATGAACAATAATAGAACACAAGTCCCAACATTAGGTTTGGAGAACACCACACCCGCAGTATATGAATAATAATTATTGATGCAGATGGGGGGTGGGAGGTGAGACTAAAAGTCCATTAACAACTGTTTATGCTTCTATTTTCCACAACAGTACTGCTCAATACTCTATGGGTCTGCCCTCACTTTACATCTACCTATGGCCCATAGCGTCTCTAACACAAAAATTCCTATTACGCCAGCCTGGAATGGTATGGGGCAAACTGTGACAAATCACGGTACATGACTAGATGGGACTCGTACATGTCTGGGTTACATATCTGGCACAGGAGGGATACGCTGAACTGCTGTTACATGAGTGTGCTACTGGCATTCTTCAACTCGTTTCTTATCTGAGTCCAGAGTTATTGACAGCAGTGACCACTAGCTGTGACAGCATGACACTTGAGAGACACATACTGGGAAGTGTGCATGTTGTATGTACCTATCCTGCTGTCATTTGCAGGCATGTGGTGGGATAGTCGAACAGTTCTACACAGTTTATTACTATACCCTTCATACAACTACTACCAATATTTCTTTACCTGTAAAACGTGTGGAGAAAATATCTATTAACACTACCTGACTGTTTTTACATATATTCCTGATTCCTTGTGTGTAGATATGCAGACATCTTAGCATCACTCCCTGGATTCAAATCATATCTGGGTGTGCAAAATAACAACTAAGCTATTTCTCATCATACTGAGCTACTGCAGAACTGCTCTTTCTTGTTTCACTGGTTTCTGCCCGTTACTGTCTTAGTTAGACAGTCTGAATTTGTAATCCTGTAATGCATGCATGACAGATAGTTACTGTACTATGCATTAATCCTTTGAATTACTATGGTCTGGAAAGGAAAGGTTAACACAGGGCATTTATATCTTGTTTACAGCTCCATTCTAAGTCTACAACAACATACCAGAGTAAACACAATAGTTTGTGTTATAGATGTTTATTTCAGATCAATATTAGTCGTACATACTTTATTTATTCAGTTACCACAGTATCAGTATACCTACTAGCACTACACAATGTACTCTTTAGTAATTTGCAGAATATACTGCAAAATAGATTTTTACTCACCAGCTTATCGGCATGGGCTTCAATGTTACTAGCCCTCTCTGCTGTAGCTGTAGGGGAGAAAAACAAACATTATGCATACTTGTCTATCACATCATCAGGCTAGAATTTGGTACACCTATATCTGTGATACTTACAAACTGCTGGAGCATGGTTGCCCCTGGCGTCTTGGATCCACTGGTCTAAGACACACCCTTCCTCTGCTTTAGGTCGGCATAGTGGTGCCAGACCTGCTCACCAGTTTGGGGGATGCCAGTAGCACTGGTGAGCTCACGGGTGAGACAGTCCCAGGCCTGCACTTTATATTCATGTCTAAGCATTGCTTACACTGGCTAAGCATAGCTGAGTAATGCTAATCATTGTTCACTTTTAATTTTTAGATATATTAGATTAATGACTTCATTTAGTAAGTGTATATGATTTACTTTACATGATGTCCGTCTATGTGCTTTATTTACATTACCAAGGGGTGTGACTACACTTTATGGGACACTTGTGTATACATGGGTGGTTTCACATGTTATATGCACTCACACATCCATTTTAAACTAGCTACACTACCCTGGTTGACAAATATCTCTTACTACAGCATTTACAAAAAAAAAATAATTTTAACACTGCTTTCTCATGTAAAAATAAAGTACTTGCTCTGGTACTCGAACCATGAACACCTGCATATAAAGTCAGGACACAAAAGACTATGCTCTCCCAACATTAGGATTTTAGCTGTATATTTTTATTTATCTCCTCTGGGGTATTTAAGCAATGCTGAGCAGAGGGCCATAACACGCACACCCACTGAGCTACACTTAGACATACCTTATTAGGGGAAAAAATATATATTTTTAATTATTTATGGCCTTGTACAGCTTTGTTACTCTAGCAGTTTGACAGGTATGTGAGGCTGGAATCTGGGCATTCTGCAGACACCTTTACAATTGAGGGGTATGGCCGTACAGCACTCTCAGATGGCAGCCATTTGTGTTTCAGTCTTCATACCCTTCAGGAGGTCCTTGCTAATGTTAACCCTTTTATTCTATCAGCTTTTGGGTTTGTCAATGCAGTGTTTAAAATGTTTCCCTATTTTTGTGGCTTTATCCCCCCATTATTTATGGCTTTGTATTGCTTTATTGCTCTGGGAGGGTGAGATGTATGCAAGGCAGGCATCTGGGCAGTCTGAAGAAGCCTATACAGTTAAAGGCTATGTCTGTATGGCACTTTTACAATGCAGGGGGTGTTTAACAGAACCTGTCACACATCCCCTGCATTGTTTCTTGCTCCCCTTGCTATTTCAGTGTCTGTGGACACTGACATGCTCATTTTAATTTCATTTCAGTGTCCGCAGACACTGAAATACTGTTTGAAAGTGCTGTACAGCACTTTCTGAGTGCAAGGGGCGTGTTTGATGTTCGTGCACTACTTAAACCCACCCCCTCCACTCATTCGCTGTTCGTGTCAATTTAGCCTTAACAGCAGTGTGTCTTCATGAATATTTAAGGCACACTGCTGTTAAAGCTAAGGCTAAATGGACACAAACCACTCTGTGCAGGAATAGCACTATTCCTGCACAGAGTTTATTGAATCCCGGGGATACAGTGGCCAGATGTCAGATCTGAGTCCCTGACACTGGAGCTGTGAGGCAGACTTATGAGAGGTGTCTAATAGTTATATTTTCACCTTTCTTGCTTAATCTCTCTGGAGCTTACTGATATGATAATTCTACTGAGAGACTGTACCCTCTTCTTTGCAGCACTTATGCAATATTTGCTCATCAGGAGTATATTATCACATCCTCATCAGACACTGAGCTTCAATTTCAGACCTCAATCATGGGAGCTTATTTGAATATGCTATTACTAAAGTTGTATATGGTATTGCTATTTATTAGCTTCCTGTGCTGCCAATTGTACTTTTTATGGGGGGGTGGGGGTTCTTATCTTAATATAATGTTTTTATTATTGGATGTAACACATGAATTTATTTTATAAATGTTGAAATTATTATTGTGCAATGCTTGGGGTCAAACACTTAAATTAATAAAAGCAAACTTCAATCTGCATTTTATGCTTTCGGTTAACTTAATTTGCCTTTATCTCCATCCATTCATTCACAACCCCCTTTTCTAATTTTTTGCACATGGGGTCAGGGTGCCTTTATCTCAGTTGCCTCAATAAATATGTCTGGTTACCCCCAAGCATCTCTGGCTTTTACTTCATGTGTCGTGTATCCCACAAAAATAACTTTACTTATGGGGATTGTTCCCATAAAATCTATTTTTCCTCCACCTCATGTTTAATTTCACTCCACTGAGAATTAATTTTTTAATAGAGGTACTTCTAGTACTCATAACCTTGTTTGTTTGTGTCTTTCGGCTTTTCCCGGTTAGGTGTCGCCACAGCAGAACTCCGGTCCGCTAATGATTGGCAGTAGATTTTTACGTACTGGCTTGCCGGGCCTAACGCACAACCTTCAACGAAGGAAAGCCCATTCATGCATGTCGCTACACAGAAGACACTCTAACTGAGAATCGAATGGGCAACGTGAGGTGACAACGCTACCGCAGCACCACCACCGCAGTACTCACAACCTTGTACTTTGTTGTTTAATTTTAAGTGTCAGGTGTCTCTATACAGCCATCTACTTAAAGTTTCTTTAGAGGGTGCCATTCATCTTAAGTACTGAATTAGTCACCACGTCATCTCCATTTAATTGACTTTTACTTTTCAATCTCACTATAATATCTGACAAAGATATATGAAAGACTTGTCTTTGCAATAAAACTTGTGGCAGTTCACTGATTCCTGACTTTTCTCCTGACAGTTCTTGTCTAACAAGCAAACAAATAAAAAAGAAACAAGCAAATAAACAGAAAAACTATAAAACTAACAAAAAACAAATAAAAAAAGTATGTTTCTAATCATGTTACCCTACCGGTGGTAACAATGACTGAACATTCAGGCTTCAATTGCTTGAGCTTTAAACTTAAGTCATCAAGGAGCACAGTTCCTCCACTTGAAATCACCGTTGGTGATTTGCACCAACAATGATGCCCTTTGTGGGTGAATTTCTCCTTTCTTTGAGGTGGCTGTAAATATATGTTCCAGGGGTACAGAGGGGCAAATAATTTTAAAAAAGTGCTTTCCAGCAGTTTTTTAAGTGAAAGTTATTTAGATATTCTGATCCTCACTTATATCCACTCATAGCAGAAACTTATAATAGATCCAGGATGTTTACGACCCTGAAACTGTTGTGTTAAGGCAACATCAGGTTCAGCTGTCATCCATGGAGGTGCAGACAGGAAATACCCTGTCAAATCAGCATGCACAGATTCTGCAGATAAAGTATTATAGTATGAAAAAGGACTCAGTTGCCCCCACTAAATAAATTCCTTGACAAATATAGCAAAAACAAACAAACAAAAAATGATATAGCATAATAGAAGAACGTGTCCTCCCTGGACATGTTGCTCATTTGTCTTCTTTATCTATGACTCATGCAAAATGTATGCTTGTTTTTAGCAGCTCCATCCTGTACTACTGTGTGGCCTTATCCTTCTACTAGAGTGGACTATGTCTCTGCCACAGACTCGGCTATTTACAACAGCATCAGCAGCATCTGCAGCCCAGTATACAGCAAAAATGTCAGATGTACAGATACTTGGACTAGGCTCCACATTATCTTGGGTGTCCTTCATGTTCCAATGTGCAGAATGAACTGCAAGTATAGAAACTGAGTCGAAGCATATATAGTCAGTGTTGTTGTTCTACCGACTCCAAACGAACTTTAACAACCTTCATAAGCATATGAAAAGTGACAGTTTGTTATCATCTAGATCTACTCTGTTGCACTCTCTTTTCCTGTCCTGCTAAATACTACACAGCATAGCCTACATCTATGCACTAAACTCATAAATGTAACTAACATAAATAATTCCACAACTGTACATCTTTAAAAAAATAATAATCTCTGACTGAGGGACAGTCAGGCCAATTTAATTTATGCAGCACTCATGGAGACTTCATGCAACAGCAACAATAACATTTGCTATAAGGTGCAATTCAGGAATTGGGGTTCTACTGCTTCCCAGCAAGACATGTTTTTCCAAAACCATGCTCTTAGTAAAGCTATATATAATATGACTGAAAGAAAATCTAACAAATAAATCTGACAAAAGCAACATGCAGAAAACAAATACTAAAACTGAAACCCTGGAGACTAAGCAAAGCCTTCAGGGATATAAATCCAAATGATTTAAGCCATCCTTTAACAGACTCACAGAATCAACCAAAAAAAACTAATTGATCAAGTAATTAATTAAATACTTTTAACTAAGCTCTTTATTCAGGTCATTAGGCTTAAGCAATTTATATTTTAGAATGCAGATAATATTCTTATATAATAACATTTGTTGCACCGACATGCCACCTTTCGATTTTGGGGGAACATATAACAAAACTGTTGGCAGGGAAATCACTCCTGCTGTTATTTCATAAATGAAAACATTTACCTAAAGGCTTTCCTTTCTAACATTTTAAAATCCTTCAGATGTTCAAGCAGAATGTCATTACATTTTCTTTTGGTTGTATCTACAAAATGCAGATCTAAAGAGCATCTGAGGACATGCACTACACCAAACGTAGCACATGCAAGCTTCCCTACATCAGAAAACTAACTCCATCAGAAGTGAAAAAATTATTAACAACATAAACACATGCTGAACATCTGTCCTAAGGGGTAACACCCAAAGTAACTGGATGTAACACTGCATTTTGAATGAAAATATGAACACAACTGTGTGCGTGAGAATGTTCGC
>NC_056745.1:1533324543-1533337043 GCF_019279795.1 Protopterus annectens | reverse complement strand
GCATCCTGACAGTATTGCATAGAGATCTATAAAAGAATTTCTCCAGAAAGCTTAAGGACAGCTGCGGCATATAACTAACTGCATTATTATAAAAAATGCTAACTATTCCAATGTAAGCTGCATGTCAGTTGTAATGCATATCTTCAGGTCTATCTTATTAGCCATTTTGTTTTAAGAATAATAGATCACTTAAATGATAACTTTGTTACCAGTGAAAGAAAAATACTGTTAAATTGTCAGAACATATCGGGACATATCCGTGCTGTGTTTATATTGCTTGCAAGTACATTTAATCTTTGAATTTTCATCCCGATACATGTGCTCACTATACACCCAAGTTATATGCTAATTGTAAATGCATATAGAATACAAAATTTCAGTCACGACCCAAAGTTCTTGCAGCTTGAAAACGATATCAGTGAACATAAAAAGCACTGATTTATTGTATTTAGCATTTCGCACTGTCTATGGTTTTGTATAGGGAAGATGAAGCGGTCATTAAAGGAGCATATTCTTGAACAGCTGTGTGATATATGCAAGGGTAAAATTACTAATGCTTTTTCTTTCAAAGTACATTATTTTATGTGATAATACCCATGTGTTTAAATTTATGGTACTGCAACTTTTGGTTAAGGTTTTGTGAGATGGAGATTTTGTGAATAAAACTGAATATGCTGAAATGACATGGATCATAATGATGCAGGCTAACAAGTGCTCAGGCTTGAATGACATGGTGCCTTTAAAACCAGCACTTAAATCATGTGATCTTTTTTACTGATTGAATGTTTGTTATATAGACCCTGTTTTAACTGTATTGTGTAGCTTGGTCTGATGAAGGACCATCGGGCGTGAAAGTGCTTACCTTACATTAAAGTTTTATTGTTTTAGCTGTGCTGGTCAGTTTCATTTCTTTTACCTTGGATTGATTGATTTTGTTACAGACCTGCCTTTATCCATGCAATTACTATTATTTTATCTCTTGTTGCTTTTTGGTGAATACGTAAAACATGGCTGAGAGGACCGACTTTGAATTGGACTACAATCCTTATGTGTTACTTGATAGGATAGGAGATATCTTTGAATTTTAATGGAGATATAAATAAGAGTAATTATCCAGCTGGTATATTAGGTATGGAAGGTTTCTGTATTAGCTTTTGTTGGTTTGACAGACATGTTAGAAAATATCAAGATAAGATAACTTGCTGTGGTTGGGTGCTCTCCAGGAACAGCTCCCCCCCCACCAGTGACCACAGGGTTCACTGGTACCTAAGGCCAGCTATGATCCTAATGCTTCTGTTACTGTTCGACATTCAGACCATTTGGGTCAGATGCTGCAAGTTGATGGTAACCCTCTGTTATGTTTGTATCTTAATAGTACTGAGAATAGTTTGGAAGGAGAAGCTGTGAATATGGATACTTTTCACAGGTCATTGAAAGAACTTGAGAACAACCTGTATAAGTTTAAATGCCTCCAGTGGCAAAGACTACATCTAGAGACATGCCTACATTTCAAAGTTATGCCTAGAGGGCTGCATGTGTTTAAGATGCCTACCTATGGAAACACATTTCCAGAGCTTCTGAAACATTGGCAAATGTTGAACCTTGAATTAGGATACAGCTATATGAAACTTTTGATTGACTTCTTGAGATGTTATTAGGTGAGATAAGCTCTTTACAACAAATGTTGAATAATAAATTCACCTTAGAGGTACACTAGCTCAATCTACATAAAATTTATAGAAATGTTTTCTTTTATGAGCTCAGACTGCAGAACCAGAAATGGAAGAAGGCTGAGCGAGACTTTTCAGATTATAAACAGGTAACATTTTTTCATGGTCAAAAATAACTTGCTTACTAGTGCAGCCAATGAGGAAGGTTAAGCCACAGATGTTAATGATGGTGGAGAGGGACCTTCAAATTCCACAAAAGTAAATTTGTTTAACTCTGCCCCTGTTACATTGAATAAAGGGGTGCCTGCTAAAAAACAACAGACAGCTAGTGCTGCACCTGATATTCATAGGAAGACATTGTTTCTTAACCCCCTTTGGTCTTTCTGAGTCTGCCTGCACCTTTAAGGAGTGAAGAAATGTTCTGAGCAGGCGGTCTTTAAGTAGAAGGAGGAAATGGTGTAAATTGAACATCAATCAAGCCTGTTCAATGACCAGTGTACTGATGCTTTTTTTGAATAAGAGGTCCTTGATTCACAATATTTCTTCCATTTAGTTGACTTGTGATCAAGTTGCTGTGCTCAAGAAAGGTTTGTCTTTTATGCTGGACACCTGGTCAGAAGTTTGTGATGTCTATAACAAACATTTCCCTCCAGCCTTAAGAAGACCAGTACTTTTACTCCATCCTTGCATCTGCTTTTTGATGCATTTGATTGTTTTTTGTTAAAGACCTGCCATTATCCATGGAAATACTATTATTGTATCCCAATCATTGTGTGCTCTATTAAATATTCACATTTCAGTTTATGTCTACCAAATTGCATATGCTTATTTTTTTATGTATTTATCAGCATGTTATTCTCCTGTGTCAAAATGGTCAATTTAGTCAAGTTATTTTGCAGACATGCCTTATCTGTAACACTTGTAATCAGTTTACCCACTTTCAAGTCATCTGCATACAGACTGTAAAACACCTTAGATGAAAAAGATAGATCTGAAAGATACACTCTCAACAAGTATGGACTTAGGACAGAGCCCTCTGGGACACCTTGACTGTAACCTCAAATTTCACCTGTCTAATTATTGTATGGCACTTGCCATGTCCTATTTGTAAGCCATGCAGCTATACATCTTATCAAGAGTATATTGATACTTAAGTTGTTATAATTTATTTGTTAGTGTTTTTTATGACCCTATCAAATGCTGAAGTTAAATCTATATAAATTACATAACAGCATACATTTTCATTCATAGCTGTTATATTGTTATAGAACATCATGTTACGGTGGTAATAGATCTATTTTCAACATATGCATGCTGATATATGGTTTCAAGTCCTAACCTATCCAGTTCTGACAATAACTTATACAATATTACCTTCTCCTTTATTTTTCCACAACATGAAAGTAGACTTAAGGGTCTGTATGACTCTGCCCTAGTTCCATTTCTCTTGAAAACAGGTTTAATAAGTGCATATCTCCAATCTTGACAAATCTCCACACATTTATACAACCTAGTAAATAATAGAAAAAATGGTACTCTAAGTTCTTGCTGATGTGTTATCAGTTCATTATTACTAATTCCATCTCCTACAGGTGCTTTGCTTCGATCCAGTTTTCTTAGTTCTTTTTCAAAATAATCTAATTTGATTTCATTATCTGAAGTTACCTGGTATTCACTAGGACCACTTATCACCACCTTTGTGGATCCAAACTGTTTTGCATAAGATTTTGTAAATATATCTATAATCTGTCATGTCTGAGAATAAATTTTAGAATCCACACACAGCTTATCAATTTGTGAGTCTTTACACCTTCCATATCTTATGTATCTATACAATGAATTCCTGTTATGCTAAATATCTTTATATAAATTTTCTTCAATTTTTTTCTTGAACTAGTCTCAAACTATGCTTAAATTATTTGTCCAGCTTGTTTATTTCAGTTTTCAAAGTTGTAGTTTGACCTCTTTTCCATTTCATATACTTTTTGTCTCTCACCTTAATCAATTATCTTGTTTTTATTGAAATATATCCTCCTGATGCTATGTGCCTAGATCTTGATGTTAATTTATTTTTTTGCATTTAAACAATTTCTCTTTCAAAACTTTGCACATTTCCTCTGCAGTTTTTCCACTGAACACATCACAACAGTTAGTTTTACATAGTGACTGTTTTGATTTCATATAGTCTGTTATTAATCTTCTGTGCATTGGTTTAGATTTCAGTTTGGCAGAATGGTTTAGCAACAAATTAACCTTAATGACCCCATGATCACCACACATCAATGATGGTAAAACTTGACATGAAGTAACAGTAATTTCTTTAACAACAAAGACATATCTAGTATATTTCATTCACTGGCAGTTTTTTTTGACAATCTTAAGCAATTGTTGTACTTGAACATGTGTTATGAATAATTTTGCTACTAATATTGCTGAATCAATATTATTCCAGTCTGATTCTGGTAAATTTAAGTCTCCAGCCACTTTTATTCTTTCTTCTCGTGTTTCATGCAAGAAATGTATGAATTCCTCTAGATCATCAGCACTTGACTTTTGTGGTCTACACACTCCAGAAATTGTTACATGTTTCAAGGTTGTCTTTATCGGAACAGTTACACAATTTATAATATTGGTGTTACCAGTGAACGTGTAATAATCACAAGTCTCTTAACTATCTTTAATCCCTATCGTAACACCTCCAATTGATTTTTTGTTAGAATGTCTGCTACAGAAAAAATATTTATACCCTGACAGAACTGGTTTCCAGTCATTGTTCTTTAACCATGTTTCACAAACAATAACAATATCAAACTTCTCGAAACATAGCACATTTTCTAGAAAAAATAAATGCTCCTAGCAAATGTTTTAACCTGGCAAAAATCTTGCCTAGTGTTTGTCAAATATTGCAAAATATCTTCTGCAAAAATTCTACTCTCTGATCTTGACAAATGCACACCATCCTGTCTGAACAGGTGTGCCCCAAATTAGGGTCATACTCTACACATTTCCATTTTTTAAAACAGTACAGTTTTTTTCATGTAGGCATTTACCCAACAAATCTTTTCATTCATGGTGACATGACTCTCATTTCTATATGTGATTTGTGAAAAATTCCCTAACACCTGAACAAGCTAGGCTAAGATGGCTGTAAGTTCCCTAAAAAAGTGAGAAACTCATTGCAGATGAGATCATTTATAGTGACATGAATAAAAAACAGGTCTACACTTCCTTATATTAAGGCATTCTAAGGCCTGCCTCACATCTTCTATTTTTGCTCCTGGCAAACATAACATTATTCAGTTTTCATTATCTTCTCTGTAAATGTAAATATCAGTTCTTTAATAATTCAATCTCCAATTACAAGATTATTTTTTCTGACCAGATCTCAAAAATCTTCAGCTTTAATTTCAATAATATCCACTCCATCAATTGTTACAAAGGCATGATCTTTGTCACCATTAGGCTTATTAATCCCACTGTTTTCATTGCTTATTACATTTGCAAGCATACCTGGCTCACCCAGCTGGCTTTGTACATCAATAGCTTGAGGAAGTTGTCAATGTCTGTCTTTCACTCAGCTTGAGCAAGTTGTCAGTGTCTTTTTCTCTCCTCATTATTTCTTACAGTAAATTCATTCAGTCTTCCCAGTTTTAGTTTTGATTTCTTCCTTTTCACCTGCCCCTTGCCTCTTTTTTTTACCTTCTCTTTTTGAAAAATTATGTCTTTTTCTGTATGTGAAGATTGGGTGAAGATAGATGAAGGCTGCCAGCCTAGCTAGATAGAATTTTGGAGGTAATTCTGTCATCTGTAAATATTAATGTAAACCACAGGCCTGTTATCGTAAATGGTAAAAATAGTGTTACATGTGGAACTGAAAAAAATGTAACAACTGTGCACTCTACTGACCAAGTAAAGCATGTTGTGACCCTTCAATGTTAAAACTCGGAGCCAGTAAGTCTAAAGTGAAGCATCCTGCCTATTGTTTTAAGGCCAGAGTTAATGGCCAGAATTTGCATGCATAAATGTCCTTTATAGCTCTGGTTTCTGCCCAGAGGTGAATAATGTAAATGTAGTTTCTGATAGCCTGGGAACCCAGGAAAGTGTGAAGAATGATGTAATGTGAACCAGGAATGTGATTTTAAAAACAGAGAGAATCAGAGAGCATTAAGTATTTTTGTCTTGACCATCCAACTCTGCTCTATATGTAAATTTCTCTTAGACTTGTGTTTTCTCTTAGAAATAGCTAGAAACTAGAAAGATTAGACTACATGTTTTCCTGTGATGTCAGAACTGTACTACTGAATTATTTTAACTATTTCTCTGCGATCTCTGAACTCTTGACTAGCACTGTGTAGTAAAAAGTATTGTCTTGTGTTTTGACAATTTGTTATTAAATGTTTTTAAACCCTTTCAACTGTGGCTGTTTTTGTAGAGATAATTTAAGCTCTTTAGAGTACTTGTATGCCTTTGGCAAAATTGTACAAAGCCACTCCAATAGCTTTAGCCCTGGGCTATACTACCAATTGGGTAATAATATTGCACAGTAATAACTGGACACCCTTTTAAGGGTCTTTGAGTAGCTGATAAATATTAGTGGGTGGTGGCAGCTGGTACTACTGTATAATCTGGGAAAAAGGAGCACAGCTGAAGAACCTGTGCCAGCCTTCCCCAGGAGTGTCTGTGTGGTTGTATAAACTCTTCTCAAAGTGTGTGTGTATGTGTGTGTGTGTGTGTGTGTGTGTGTGTGTGTGTGTGTGTGTGTGTGTGTGTGTGTGTGTGTGTGTGTGCGTGTGTCAGCTACTTGGGCAGGGACACGAAGCACTGGTTGGACAGAGAGGGTGCTGGAGGTTTTAGCTTCCCCACTAGGCTGAGATATGGACCTATAGCTGTGCCAGTGGGGAGTCTTACTGGGGACCTGGAGAGCAAGGGAGCGACCATCCCCAGACTGACTGTAATCTCTGTGTGCTCGTAAGGGAAATTGCACTTTACTGTGTGTATTTGTTATATTTTCTTCCAATATGAGACACCCCTCACTGGTGTTAGTGGTGAGGATCGAGGCTCCTTGATTGCTGGGCCAGGGCATGGGTGTCACACTGTAGACTGAAGGTTTTCTGATAGAAAAATGTCATGATTCCCTGTAATCTCTGTGGTACATAACAAAGAACTGTGCTTTTTACTATGTATTCCCTTTGCTTTATAGATATTTACCCGTTTCTTTTTCTTCTTTGTTATTTGTTGTGAACCTCCTTTCTTTCTTCTTTTACTTTTTTCTATACTCTCTGGATCCTCAGATTGCTGGATGCTTTTATCCAGAATCAGAATTCCAAAGTTGTCAGTTGCATTATATTGTCTCATAGGGGTTGTGATCTCTTTACAGGCAATAGACAAATCATTTCCTAAACGTGTTCTATTTGCTCTTTGCCTAACATTATTTATCTCATCAGTCCAGTTGTTAATATATATAACAAATGTTCTCCAAGTGCAATCATCATCAGTAAGTCTAGACTTACTTCTAATAATGGTAAGGAAATCATCCAACATTTAACATGAGGAACACAGATCACCAGTGTTATCAGGTATTGCCTTTACATATACATAGCATTTATTATATTCTAAAAGGCAATTTTCCTTTAGCAAATCCTTAATAGCATACTCATTAAGGAATCCCTATTCAGCTGCAAATAAATAAAAGAAATATAAAAGAAAAGAAAAGACTGATCAAAATCATAGGTTCATAGGATCACAGGAGATTGCTAATCTAATGGCCCTGAGGCCCTTACAAGCCTAGACAAGTTTTTTACCCTCTTTTAATGGTGCTATTAGTAGGTCTGATTCCACACATGCTGCCCCTGTCCAGAAGGGATGCACTTGAAACCCTAGGAGTGAATTTGTGATTCCCCATCCAGTTATCTGGATTACACCTAAAAAGGGTCAGTGAAGGGCTCTGTTTTACTAGGACTGGAAGCTTATTCCAGAGTAGGGGAGCCTATGGGAGATGAACCTGTCTCTCCAGCAGCTCCTGTTAATATCACTTCTCATGCTGAGGTTGCTAGAGCGGTTGCAGCGAGTACCATTTTTCTTGCTAATGCGTAGCATTTCCCTCAGGGCTAGATCTAAGGTTGCCCTATATGCTAGGCAGAGATCACGCCTGAATAGTCTATATGACACAGAGTATAGTGACAGGAATTTTAGTCTATCTGCATAGAACATGTGTTGGACACCTTGAATTTTCTTTGTAAGGTACCTCTGAGGTCTCTCCAACTGTTGGAGGTACCTGGCGTGGTACATACCAAAGGGTACATTGTACTCTATAATTGGTCTAATAAGGGAGGAGTACAGTGGGGGGTTATAACCACTTTTTGTCTGGAGGCAATGCCTTTATTGAATGAGATGGACAACATAGAAAGCTTTTTTGCCACTGTGGAAACATGATGGTCAAATGAGAGGATGCTGTTAACCTGTGTGCCCAGATCTCTTACCACGGATTGGGTACTTAAGGTGATGTTGTTAATGTGGTACTTTGCAGGGACATCTCCCTTGCTGAAGTGAAAGATGATGCACTTCTGAGCATTTAACCTGAGCCTGTGACTTTGGCAACAATTGTTTGTTTGAGTAAGACCTTCCAGGAGGGTGCCAATGTTAATAGGGGATCAATGATTGTGCCCAGTTTACAGTCATCTTCAGACTTTGTTAGCCACATGCCCTTTGGTTTGGTCTGTACTTTTGGAAAGTAAATTCTAAACAATAGGGGCCCCAGCACCGAGCCCTGTGGTACTCCACTGGTTACTGGTCTGAAGATGCATTGCCACAGTTACCACAAAATTCAAAGAGAACTTAAATCAACTTCTAAGTGAAAAAAATCAAACAATATATAATTAAATATTAAATTAAGTACAGTAAAGTTGTTGCTCTGACTGCTCAAGTTGTGAAATTCACATAAAAGTTGGAATTCCTTTATACTGCATGTGAATGTGCACAGTAGCTTCTGCTCACTATAACTTGCAGTTGTACCTCTTTTTAACAGTAACAATCAATAAATCAAAAACCAAGATAGGATTGTTTAGATAAGCTTTGGATTGTCATCTATGTAGTCTTTGTGAAATTATAGCTTACTAGGTCCCTTGTAATGGCTACAGTTTGTCCATCTAAAACTTATCCTTTTTTAACAATTAAAAGTGAAAAGGGTAAAACAACAAATATAAATCAATGTAAATTTTGCCTAAAAGCTATGCCTTTCTTCCTAGAAACAGGGAAAACAGTGTGTAAAAATAAATAAAATAGAAATTCAAATACAAACTTCTCTTACCCAGCACAGTAAATCGCAAACTAGTACAATATTATTTAGATAAGCTCTAGATTCAGAGCTCACTAATAGGACCCAGGAGGTTAAGACAGGTGCAGTAACCTCCACCAAGAGCCCAGTCACTAACAGAGTCCTCTGTGGCTACTACTGGGGCCACTGCTTTTTGGCCTTTATTTCTCTGAAATGGAAGCAAACAATGAAGGTTTATGGCTAAGTTTGCAGATGATTGCAAGCTAGGAGTTATCATTGACTCCCATGCAAACACTAGCACTATTCATGAAGGTCTATGTCTAACTAACAAATGATGACAAAGCCATGGTCTTAAAATCAATGATAAAAATTGAATAATTATACCCTTTGGAAAGCCAACCATCCTGGATAACTACCATGTTTATAATACACCCCCAAGTGTCAGACCAGTGATTACGAATCTGTGCTTGCATGTAGAAAGTAGCCTTACCTTCGACCACCACTTGGCCACAGTGATGAGGAAAAACTTTTGTGTTGCACAACTTACAAGTAAGGGTATAGTAGCTAGGTCTGAAGAGGTCATTATCCCAGTATAGTCTGCCCTTATCACAAAAGTCATAGAATACATTGCTCCCTTCAGTATGTACTTCACCAGGCATATGCAGAAACTGCAACTACATAAGAGTTTCAATACAAAAAGAATACAAGGCATAACAAACCGGCCTTATGCAGAGTACCTGAAAGACCTTTACCTCTACTCAATTTGATATAGATTTCTGAGGGGTAATCGATGCTTGGCTTATAAGACATCTGTAAATTCCACAGTTATGAATCTCCTGCCTATTCATAAGTCAAACAATACCAGAAATACAATGCCTATAGATCTGAGTTCTGTCTGTGACTTAAACAGAACATGCTGGAGAGACAAACTGCACTTCCTAACAACAGGCTTCAAATCCATATAAAGCTGATTTTGACTGCTGCACAATTTAAGCACAACCTAGATAAGTGTGTTGGAACAAAAACACCCAAGCGGTTGGAGGCAGATACAATACCAAAGCTGAATTGAAGGGCATGCCACACAGTATGCAAATGATGGCGTGAACACGAACACAGCAGTCACTCATTCAATCTGTGAAAAGGCAGACTATACACAACAAATCAGTCACTGTGAAATCCAAGCAAGTATACCAACCCATGCATTACGAGCAGCAGTCAAAGCATCCAACCCAACCTATGTGTGATAGATACACAAACCCAACTATTATTTACCTCATGAAGTACATTTTAAAAACTGTCAACAGAAAAAAAAAATGGCTTAATGCTAAATGATATTTCAGCATTGTTTGATTTAAATCAGAGTATCGTTTATTGTGCTGATGAATGATAGGTATTCATACATTCTAAGCAATGTACATGGTAATGTGAAAAATACAGGCATGTATCAAGGATCGGATGCATTTCATTTAACAAAGCAGAAAAAGTAGACAACATACCTCTCCGTCTGCTGCTCCTCAAGCCTGTGTATCTGCTTGCTGCACAGGGCACAATTTCTGGTCCTGATCTCCTCACCTGGAAAAAAGAAAAGAGCAACTGTGAATGATGTATTCTTCAAATAACAGGGTTATACGTTTCAGAGATCAGCTTCTGTTAAACTTATTTCTGAAGAACATCAGATAATCACCATATACATTTTGCAAGGTTACACATAGGCTTTTACATCATTGAACACAGATGAATGACATGAAATTCAATCCTACAACTCTAATATACATTCATACTCTAACCGTGACACCTATATGCCTAGCTAATCCATCTTGAGGGAAAAGGTGAGTTGTGAATGCAGTGAAAATACTTGGTCTTCTGACATCACATGGATGGGGGTTGATCTACTAATATGGATCCTGGTTAGGGGTTCAAAAATAAACATGATGGGCATGTAGGTAAATACTTAACAAAAATTAATTCATGTCAGCACAGTGGTCAGAAACATTAACAGTAATAGGGGGCGTGGCCAAGGATGAACACAGGATAGCAGCAGATTTCTTCAGCTCCACCAATTTCATTACATTGACAGGAATTAATTACTTAAAAAAATAATTTTTGAAGTAATTTTCTTTCTAAATATGTTTGTTTTCTATAGTTCTTGAACTATATCTAAAAAAGAAAGGACATCTTAATAATATTCCTGTCAGAAATTACTTTGGAAATTTTCCTGTCAGTTTATCAGTCTGAAATGAGTTCCAGTAAGACAAATTCTCAAGACTCCAGCATCAAGAAAGAACTTCAGTCTCTGATAATTATAGTCCAGCAACTTACTGCTAAGATGGATAAAATGGATACTAAAATAGACACTTTCATAGAAAACACTACAAAACAAATAGACTTGTTACATATGGACCTGCAACAACAGAAGATCCAGATGACAGGCATAGAAGAAGCTGTGAATGACATGGAAAATAGAATACAAGAAGAGGAAATCAACATTGAGTTTCTGCTGAAACAAATTACACATTTACAAACAAAGCTGGATGACCTGGAAAATAGATCTAGGCGCAATAACATTAGGATTTTTGGACTGCCAGAAAATATTGAAGGTAACAATATTACTTCTTTTTTAACAACATGGCTCCCTAAAACTTTAGATTTACCAGAAGCACTCTCTTTTGGTATCAAAAGAGCACATAGATCTATAGCTAATACTAACTCTAACAAAAACTATCCTAGATCAGTTATAGTTAGATTTCTATCATCTTTTGATAAAGAGATGGTTCTTAAATCTGCTTGGGCTAAAGCTCCTGTTAAGATTAATGAAACAACTGTGCATTTTGACAATGACTATTCTTCCATGGTATTAGCTAAAAGAAAAGTTTTTCTGCCACTAATAAGGGAGCTTAAAAAGCACAGTTTAAAACATACCTTCTGTTTCCTGCCAAGCTTAAAATCTTCCTTCCTGATGGTCCTAAAATTTTCGATGACTTAGACTCTGCTTTACTGTTTATCAAAAAATAAGATTTTGGAAAAAATAGAAGAAATGGAATGGGCTAGTCCTTCGTTAAAGAGACTGGCAACTGAAACTTCATGGAAGACTTCAGAGAAGAAGAAGAGACTAAAAAACAAATGATTTGTACTATGTTTTTTTTCTCTCTCATCATTTTATTTTATTATTAATCTTTTTAAATATAGTTCCTGCATTTCCAAGAAGCAACAAATATTTTGAAAAAGATTTAATCAAAGTTATTCTCTGTGTGCAAAGAAATGTTTTGTTTCATAACTAGTCAAAATATCTGGAGATTTAATGGCAAGCTGTGATTTAACTTGTTTCTCTTTCTGAAGAGGAAAAATAAGGTCAGTAATTTGATACATTTTTTTTCCTTTAAAAGTTTATATGTTCTTCAAATGCTATTCCTAATTATACTTTCTTGATTACACTGCTTATGCTTGTTTGTAAATAATCTGTCATGCTTTAACCAATAATAATTAGAACTAAATAACAGTAAATATGTTTTATTTTTAACTCTATTAATATAAACAGTAAGTAACATTCTATTGTATAT